>NC_059366.1:38082500-38382500 GCF_019703515.2 Myxocyprinus asiaticus
GTATTCCTGAATCGCAGCACAGGTGAGTTCTGAGCATAGCTGATGTAACATGACAGCGGTGGTCAGTCTGCACGCGCATCATTGAAACAGTATGTGAGCACGTGCGGACTGTCAATCAAACAAGTGCGTTCTCAATCTCACTTGAGTCACTCATAAGCACGAATCTGTCAGACTAATATATATATATATATATATATATATATATATATATATATATATATATATATATTGGCCATTTTTGACTTAATATTGACCTTAAGACATGCCAGTCTATTGCATTCTGTGGCAACTCAAAAACAAGCACAAAGACAATGTTAAGCTTCATTTAATGAACCAAATAGCTTTCAACTGTGCTTGATATTATGGCAAGTGATTTTCTAGTACCAAATTAGCAATTTAGCATGATTACTCAAGGATAAGTTGTTGGAGTGATGGCTGCTGGAAATGGGGCCTGTCTAGATTTGATCAAAAATTACTTTTTTCAAATAGTGATGGTGCTGTTTTTTTACATCAGTAATGTCCTGACTATACTTTGTGATCAGTTGAATGTCACTTTGGTGAATTAAAGTACCAATTTTCTTCAGAAACAGCTAAATCTGTACATTATTCCAAACTTTTGGCTGCCAGTGTGTGTGTGTGTGTGTGTGTGTGTGTGTGTGTGTAATATATATATATATGTACAGTATTATATAATTATAACTATAAAAAAAAAAAAAATCAAGTTGAGTTGCCCTGGTCTACAATAGCACTGATGTTTATTGGGGATGGGCATTTCGAGTAATTTTGTAGTCAAGTACTCTTAACACATAAAAAAAGAAAAAAAAAAGTAATTGATTACTTGAAGTTAAGAATTTAATTCATCCTCCAACCTTTGAACCTGTGTTTCTTATGAAAAATGAGCACTATGCATAAACAAAAACATCTAGATTCAAAAATGCCAAAAAAACAAAACAAGCATTTGCATTGAAACATACATTAAAAGTCTTCTAAAGCAATGCAATCACTTGAAATAATGGCAGAATTTTCTTTTTTGGGTGAACTGTTCCTTTAACTATCCCATGTCATGCAACATGCACTGCGCCAACCAATACATTGAGCTGTAATGGCAAGATTCCATTGAGTGAAGCAATTTAATGTTGACCATGCCAGGCAAAGGCACAAAGGAAAATCAAATTACAATATTCGAGTAGTGTTTTTACGAGTCGAATATTTAAAGCTGAACATGTACTCGATTAATCAATTACTCGTTCACATGCCTAATGTTTATACAGAGCCGTGATAAAGTACAAAAGAGCTGGACCAGATAGTGAATAGTGTCTGCTAATGTCAATACAATCAATAACAAATCCTAATTTGTTAGTCTGGATGTCTGATAGGTGAGATGGAGCAGGAAGAGTGCTGGGCAGAAGTTCAGAAGAAAATCACCCCATGGAAGCTGAGTGTTCAGAAGAAGGAGCCTGAGCTCGTAGCTCAGCAGAGGGCAGCACACTTGGGCAAACTAACCAGCGCCCTTCTGGTGGTCGCATCTCTCATCGACAAGCCCACCAGTCTTGGCTGTATGAGAAATAACACAGGAGAAATTGATGTACTTTCCCTTCAGTCTAATTCTAAAAAAATATTTTGCGCTGTTTTTTCTTTGTTTCCTTAGTATGTCAGCATTGCAGGCACAACAGATACTTTCAACATATGGTTTTCATTCCTGTCAGTTTTATCTCTTTTGCATTTCATGAATAAATTATTCTAATTATTATATAATAAACATTCATCATTTACTCACCCACATGCCATCCCAGATGTGGATGACTTTCTTTCTTCTGCTAAAAACAAAGATTTTTAGAAGAATATTTCAGCTCTTTAGGTCCTCACAATTCAAATGAATGGTGACAAAAATGTTGAAGCTCCAGAAAGCACATAAATGCAGCATAAAAGTAATCCATAAGACCCCAGTGTTTAAATCTATATCTTCAGAAGCGTGGGTGAGAAACCGATCTATATTTAAGTCCTTTTTATTTTTTTATTTTTTTATTTTTTATTTTTTTATTTATTTTTTTTTTTCCCTTTTTCTCCCAATTTGGAATGCCCAATACTCAATGTGCTTTTAAGTCCACGTGGTCACGTAGTGATTCGCCTCAGTCCGTGCATCTTATCACGTGGCTTGTTGAGCGTGTTGCCACGGAGACATAGCGCGTGTGGAGGCTTCACGCCATCCACCGCAGCAATCATGCTCAACTCACCATGCGCTCCACCGAGAACGAACCACATTATGGTGATCACGAGAAGGTTACCCCATGTGACTCTACCCTCCCTAGCAACCGGGCCAATTTGGTTGCTTAGGAGACCTGGCTGGAGTCACTCAGCACGCCCTGGGATTCGAACTAGCGAACTCCAGGGGTGGTAGCCAGCGTCTTTACCACTGAGATACCCTGGCCCCCCTTATTTAAGTACTTTTTAACTATATATTCTTCTCCCTGACCAGAAGGTGGCGATATGCACGAATATTGTGATTCACCAAAAACAAAAGGAAAAGAATGCAAAAGTTGAGACTGATAGTAAAAAAAGGACTTAAATATTTATCTGTTTCTCACCCACACTTATCATATCGCTTCTGAAGGTATGGATTTAACACATCTTGGATGGCATGAGGGTGAGTAAATGATGAGAGGATTTTCATTTTTGGGTGAGCTATTCCTTTAATGGCTGATAGAGAAAACAGCAGATTGATTAAATATTAAGAGTGAACCTGTGAGAAACAGGAAACCTTTATTGAAGGCCTTCATTATTTTTGCAATTCCATTTGCTGACACTAGTGGTGCAAAATTACTCGCTTCAGCTTTAAGATTAGAGATATTCTACTTATTCATAACATTTCTTGAATGTGTTTGATCTTTTGATAATTATTCACAAAGGGCTGTCAGAGGTAATGCATTAACGCTTTGATAAATATGTTTAATGTGGTAATATAATGTTAAATGGGTTAACGCAGTAACAGCAAAAAAAAAAAAAAAAAATTAATAAAAATAAAATAAAAGAGAGAGAGAGAGAGTAAATGTGAGTTTTTTAATTGACAGGCCTTGTTATAATAGTGCCTTTGTGTTTGCATGTCTTTTCCAGGTCTATGCTGGACATGATCTTCAGGGCCAAAGCTCTGGTACTGGAGGTGTGTGAGTGTTTATGGTAGATACCCAGATATTGATTCCCTGTCTGTTTGATCTTGCCATTGTCCAAAACTATTCAAAAACATACTTAAAGATGAAGTGACAGTCCAAACAGGTGTGCAAAAATATTTTTTTTCTCTCAAGTCAAACAGAGTGGACAAGCATGTAGTCCATCCCCAAATTCATGCCATACTGTAGGTTGAGCCAGTGTTGTTGTATCTGAGCCGCTCAAACAATCAGACTAAAATTACATATTGTGGAGCTAGCGGTGCAGGAATTGCACACTTCCACCTTTAAATCAGAGTGTAGGCTGAACCAGCCCAGAGATGTAATTCTTTATAATCATGCATTTTATCAGCCAATTACACGCATTATGCATAACTGTAAGAAACTATATCCTTGTTTTGTGGGGAGAACTGTAGAGTATTACCATAATATTCTGAATATTGAAAGTATCTGTCATGATTAATGAAGCCGTTCAGAAATCTAAAGTCATCTAGCTAAATTCCCCAGGTGAAGCCTGCAGAGTTATCAGACTTCCTGCCACTGAAGAAGAGCGAGGGATACTGGGTAATTGGTGTGGAGCAAACATCCAACAGCCAGAGTTTACAAGATTACACGTTTCCTGAGAGAAGCCTCTTACTACTCGGGTAAAAGTCAAACTCTAACTCACTATCCACGTTGTCTCTCTGTACAAAAAGTTTAAGGACACCTAAGCAGCACTTAAAACTTATGATAAGCCATGCTCCCCCTAGATTTGCCTTGAGCCCCCCCCAGAAACTTCTGATGCTTCTGCCCTGACTGACAGCGAAACGATCAAGGGGCACCTTGCCCCCCAAAATGACGATGAAACAATCAATGTTGCCCAATCCCCCAATTTTTTTAATATCTTCTTAATTTTGAACAGTAGATTTATTGTGTTGTCATTTAACAATAAACTTATTTTGTAAAATATTTGCTTAAAGTGTGTTATATATATATATATATAAATGCCACTTGTTTTATATTTTTTTAAACGGATTACAGGACCACAGTATAAGAACAACTCACAAACAGGCATATTTTGACTTGATTAAATTGTTATGAAGAGCAGGATTGTCTTTGTAAAGAGATAGGGAACGTGACAATAGAAACGTCTCAGTGGGTGCTGATGGTGCAGATTAATGTTGTCAAGCTAATTGATGTTTGTCTCCCTGTGAGATTTCCACACCTCTGAATGATGCTGCAGGGAGAGCAAGAGAAAGATGCTTGTCCTGACATGCCGAGCGCTCATCAGCAAAACCACCCATCACACACACACACACGCACACAATATACATCATTCAAAACACATGAACCCTCCTTTAGTCTGAGATCAGTGATGTAGCATTTTTATCATGTCCAAATCGTTCTGCAAAGCAGCGTGATCTTATATTTCGATGTTTTTCATGCAATAAATCTTGGTCCATGTAAAACAGTTTGGATTTGAGAACAATAAACCAATATTTTATGTGTAAATAGACAATTGTATATGAAAAGGCATCATGGATCTATATAAGGGATTTTTAAAAATCAGATATTTCACAAGGAGAGCAATGTAAACCTTTCAGATTTATAAAGGATAATTTTGATAAGAATGTCATTTAACGAACGTGTCATGCTTTTTAATGAAGCAGCACTGATACAGTACTATGATCAAAATGAGACTTTTTCATTTGTTTTCCTGATTGGTCTCGCTGCATCATTTGTCTTGAAGGCATAAAAGCACCTGTTGTTTCTTGCTCAGTAGGCGTCTTAATCAATGCATTATTATGCCTGATTATCTTACAGATGTAAAGTTAGTCTCATTATTTAAAAGCATGGGTTTACCCCTGGTGCTGTGGAGTAGTTCAATCAGCACATTTGCACATTTTGGCTGACCTCATCAACAGGTCCAAATGGGATCTAGAGAATCTTTTTTTTTTTTTCACATTTTTTACATTTATTTTGAGGGAGAATCGCAGCCAAGGATGTCTCTTGTAAATGGAGAGTGCCATCTGTTCACATTGTTATTCATCTCAATGTCACTCGCTCTGCCTCTGAAGGGGCTACATGAGCTAGTTATCACATTTTGATTACGAAGTACGAAGACAAACAATTGCAATTCACAATAAGACCAGTAGTATGCATTAAGGAAGTAAATAGTGTCAATTTGGATTTCATGTTGACTAACTTTAAATTGAATTAGCGACCTAAGCATATTGCACTGGGGTGGATTTTTTTAAAATTCTGCATGGTGCATGACAAAGAACTATTTGTTTGTTTCTGGACAGTAATGAAAGGGAAGGCATTCCTGCAAACCTGCTGCAACTGGTGGACGTCTGTGTGGAGAATCCTCAGCACTGTGTCACTCGCTACCTCAACGTGCATGTGAGTGCTACCCTGCTGGTGTGGGAATATACAAGACAGCATTTAGGGCAAAGCACTGGATAGTAACCCACTACAGTCCCTCGGCATTGGACTCGCAGAACATTTCGTTTTGTGTTTTAGCAGAAAACATTTAGTATTGTCAGTATTTGGAAGATACTTCCAATACACCTGTATTGAGGTGAAATTAGTCGAAAAATGCATCTCGGGAATTCCTCAGAACTAAATACTTATCGAAAAGTGTATATGCTTCAGCTGAGCACCAGTGTTTCTCAAGGTCCTTTGCTTTGTAATAAAACGTACATTTATTCAAGTTTATTAATTTAATTTGGTTAAAGCTTATGCAATTGAATTTGATGGAATGAATTATAAAATTGAAATGCGTAAATCTTAAAAATAGGCAATTTTTTTTTTAGTGTATTAAAATCAAGTTATAAATACATGGGACCCACTTTATATTAGGTGTCCTTAACTACTATGTACTTAAACATTTGATACAATGTACTTATTATGTACATACATGTTATTGCGTTATAATTACAATTAAAGTACCTGCATTTAATTACATTTGTAGTTACACTGTTAACTCTAACCCAACCCTAACCCCAAAACCTAACTCTAACCCCTAACCCTAACCCTACCCTTACTCCTAAACCTTCCCATATCTCAACCTCAGTAGCAGCAAATGTGGGAAGTTTGCAGAACAACATGGAGTTACACAGTAAATACATAGTCTTGTATGTATTTAATGTTAGTACATAGTAGTTAAAGCCACCTAATATAAAGTGTGACCAATACATGAAAAAGAAAAAGCTTTCTAATGTAATTGTAATGGGTTAAAATGAGCTACAAACCATAGCCATTGTAATGTCTTGAGAAACTAACCATACGCATTTATTGATTGCTACAAATGAACCAGACATTCATCAAGTCTGTTCGCTCAGTCTTACGGTGTAATTCACATCGTCAAGTGTTTGATTTTTCCATGCTGTCATCGCTGTGGATAAACTGATGGCTGATGGCTGGACCCTGGAGACACCAAACTGCACTGCACTCTCAGGTACGCAGGGTCAGATGTATGTAGAGCTAGAGAGGAGCATGACGAAAACTGTCTGCTGTGAGGATAAATAAGTTATTGTTTTAGTAATAATATAAAAATATAATAGATTTTTAAATCGGCCTTTCGCATTGGTATAATATAGGAATGTTGTTTTGTATATTTTAAATGGCCAGATTGAATGTGATGCACCAAGGAATTGGGATATACAGAGCGTTTCCATATCAGGTTTAATTACATTTTTTATTGTTTTAAATGGAGCCCTCGATGAATCAGTGGTTTGATTCGCATGAGCCCGAGTTGGAGATGCGGACTGCAGTGAGGAACTCGACGCTTCTGTCGCCTCGGGCACGTCTGATGCTGGAAACGCTGATGGTGCTCATGAGTGTGGCCGCAGCGATGGGTGAGCTATAAAATTACTCAAAAACAAACTTATAGATCACTTAAAAAAAAAAAAAAAAAAAAAAAAAAAAGTCTGTCATAATTTACACACCCTTGTGCTGTTCCAAACCTCATCTGACTGTCTTCCTGGAACACAAAAGGAGATGTTAGGCAGAATGTTAGGCTCAGTCACCATGTATTCTTTTTCACTGTATGGAGAGAAAAAACAATGCAAGCACAGTGAATGGTGACTAAGATTAAAATTATGCCAATATGCTTCTCAGTATGGGTTCCACAACAGAAAGTAATTCATATGGGTCTGGAACAACATGAGAATGAGTAAATTATGACATGATTTTATCTTTTAGGTGAATTTTGCCTTTAAATATGTATTAATCGTAAAATGGAAAATGAAACATTTTAAACTATATTCAGTCACAGGTAGCCAACACAAAATGACTTCTAACAGAAGTTAACATTATTACGTGATATAATAATTAACAAATATGTTTATTCGGGCCTGGGTAGCTCAGTGGTAAAATACGCTGTCTACCACCCCTGGAGTTCACTAGTTCGAATCCCAGGGTGTGCTGAGTGATTCCAGCCAGGTCTCCTAAGCAACCTAATTGGCCTGGTTGCTAGGGAGGGTAGAGTCACATGGGGTAACCTCTTCGTGGTCGCTATAATGTGGTTCGTTCTCGGTGGGGTGCGTGGTGAGTTGAGTGTGGTTCCCGCGGTGGATGGCATGAAGCCTCCACACGCGCTATGTCTCCGTGGCAACGCGCTCAACAAGCCACGTGTTAAGATGCGCGGGTTGACGGTTTCAGACGCGGAGGCAACTGAGATTCATCCTCTGCCACCCAGACTGAGGCGAATCACTACGTGACCACGAGGACTTAGAGCGCACTGGGAATTAGGCATTCCAAATTGGGAATTGAGGGGAAAAATCCGCCCCCCCCCCCCCCCCTTGTTGAACCATCTTGTTGGTCAAGATTACAATAAAGAACATATTTCAAATCAGCAATAAAATTTGATGATACTGGAATTATAAATTGTGATTCTTTACCTCATATTACACTAAAAAATGCAATTTACCCAGCTTGTATAGCTAATGCGCATGTGCGTTCTAGAGTTGATTGACATGTGATGTCTGTATCTAAGAGGTGATTGGCTCTTTTAACTGTAAGGCGGGACTTCCTTTCTACATCAGTTGACCATTGGGTGCTCAGAGCTCCTTGGTTGAGTGTTCCAATTTCTCCCATTCATTTTAATAGAAGTGGCCCGTCTCTGCTAAATAATCTCTGGTTGCAAATCTTATGAAACTGACTCAATTTCATGTTAGTACTGGTGATTTGATGTTTATGCAGTACCAGCATTTTAAAGGTTCAAACAGAATAATGAAAAATAGAATTGTTATTGAAGGTTTGAAATAACAGTTACGAAAACATGTCTTAAGTTTCAGAATTGAAAACTCTTTCCCATCTTTACCCTAACATTTCAAGCAAACCTAATTTCTAAAATTGGTATTTATTTTTACTAAATTCATATAAAATGTGTTCTGCTCTTTTGTGGTTTTGTGCCCTCTTGTCAGGAAATGTTCTGGTCATTGTGATTGTGGCCGCCACAAAAACCTTCCACACTGTGACCTCTGTCCTCATCATTAATCTGGCCATTTGTGATTTCTTAGTCGGAATAGGCGTCATGCCGTTTGTGGCTGTTTCCATTATAAACAACGGATGGATCAGCTGCAATGTTAGTATCACTTTACACCCAACATTTTATACCTTAATTCACCAAAAAAATAAAAAATAAAAAAAATAATACAATTCTGTCACTATTTACCTCATGTTCTTCCAACCCTGTATTATGTTTTTGTTTTGTTTTTTCTGTGAAAAAAAATAAAATAAAAAATTCAGATTCTTCACGCAGCTCCTTTCCTTACAAAAGTTCATAGTGAACATGGCTTATTAATAATCCATATATATATATATATATATACAGGTGCATCTCAATAAATTAGAATGTCGTGGAAAAGTTCATTTATTTCAGTAATTCAACTCAAATTGTGAAACTCATGTATTAAATAAATTCAATGCACACAGACTGAAGTAGTTTAAGTCTTTGGTTCTTTTAATTGTGATGATTTTGGCTCACATTTAACAAAAACCCACCAATTCACTATCTCAAAAAATTAGAATACATCATAAGACCAATAAAAAAAACATTTTTAGTGAATTGTTGGCCTTCTGGAAAGTATGTTCATTTACTGTATATGTACTCAATACTTGGTAGGGGCTCCTTTTGCTTTAATTACTGCCTCAATTCGGCGTGGCATGGAGGTGATCAGTTTGTGGCACTGCTGAGGTGGTATGGAAGCCCAGGTTTCTTTGACAGTGGCCTTCAGCTCATCTGCATTTTTTGGTCTCTTGTTTCTCATTTTCCTCTTGACAATACCCCATAGATTCTCTATGGAGTTCAGGTCTGGTGAGTTTGCTGGCCAGTCAAGCACACCAACACCATGGTCATTTAACCAACTTTTGGTGCTTTTGGCAGTGTGGGCAGGTGCCAAATCCTGCTGGAAAATGAAATCAGCATCTTTAAAAAGCTGGTCATCAGAAGGAAGCATGAAGTGCTCCAAAATGTCTTGGTAAACGGGTGCAGTGACTTTGGTTTTCAAAAAACACAATGGACCAACACCAGCAGATGACATTGCACCCCAAATCATCACAGACTGTGGAAACTTAACACTGGACTTCAAGCAACTTGGGCTATGAGCTTCTCCACCCTTCCTCCAGACTCTAGGACCTTGGTTTCCAAATGAAATACAAAACTTGCTCTCATCTGAAAAGAGGACTTTGGAACACTGGGCAACAGTCCAATTCTTCTTCTCCTTAGCCCAGATAAGACGCCTTTGACGTTGTCTGTGGTTCAGGAGTGGCTTAACAAGAGGAATACGACAACTGTAGCCAAATTCCTTGACATGTCTGTGTGTGGTGGCTCTTGATGCCTTGACCCCAGCCTCAGTCCATTCCTTGTGAAGTTCACCCAAATTCTTGAATCGATTTTGCTTGACAATCATAAGGCTGCGGTTCTCTCGGTTGGTTGTGCATCTTTTTCTTCCACACTTTTTCCTTCCACTCAACTTTCTGTTAACATGCTTGGATACAGCACTCTGTGAACAGCCAGCTTCTTTGGCAATGAATGTTTGTGACTTACCCTCCTTGTGAAGGGTGTCAATGATTGTCTTCTGGACAACTGTCAGATCAGCAGTCTTCCCCATGACTGTGTAGCCTAGTGAACCAAACTGAGAAACCATTTTGAAGGCTCAAGAAACCTTTGCAGGTGTTTTGAGTTGATTAGCTGATTGGCATGTCACCATATTCTAATTTGTTGAGATAGTGAATTGGTGGGTTTTTGTTAAATGTGAGCCAAAATCATCACAATTAAAAGAACCAAAGACTTAAACTACTTCAGTCTGTGTGCACTGAATTTATTTAATACACGAGTTTCACAATTTGAGTTGAATTACTGAAATAAATGAACTTTTCCACGACATTCTAATTTATTGAGATGCACCTGTATATATATAATTGTAATTTCAGTTGTTGTTCACTGATAATCTTCCTCTCCAGTGAGCTGTTACTTCGAGAACCTTTTTAACAGGATTATTAAATCAGTGAGTTGCACTCCAAGTCAATCAGATTCATGAATGAGACATTCTTTTGAGACAGTTCTTATCAGTGAGTTGGTTGATCTGATTCACAAACCACTGAATGATTTGTTCACAAATCAGAGTGATCCGGTCCTCAAGATTAACTCAGTGAGAGCATTAACATGCTTGTTCTTACACCGATTATGCTTCATAAATCAACAATGTGTGTGGTCATGTAAATGGCATAAACGTCTCTCCTTCATCAGTGTAATATCCTAAACAGTTTAAGCAAAGATTTTTGCCCTTTACCCCGATTTCACATTGCATGTAAACCCCTTTGCTGGCGTTCTTACTGGCTTGTAACTGTTTACGATTTAATGTCAAAAGCAGAGAACAATCAGGTTATTTCAAATCTCATGTAAATGTGGTTTTCTTACGTTGTCTGATTTTTATTTAATAAGCTGATTTCTGGTAGTTATCAGTGTATTGGTGTGCATGTACAGGTAATGTTCTCAATGATCCAGTGACATGGACCAATTTTATGGTGCTTTTTTTAAACATTTTTGGAACTCATTTCCCATGACCACAATGAAATGTCATCGTACAGGAAAGACCTGCATGAAAATTCTTCAAATTGTTGAATATCAAATTTTTTGATCCACAGTAGGAAGTCATACAGGTTTGGAATGACATAAGAATGAGTAAATAATTACAGAAGTAATATTTTTGGGTGAACTGTTCCTTTAATATGTTTGAAGTTCCAAAATTTTCAAGTTATAGTTTAGATATCTATGCTCATTTTGAACTTTTTCGTGGTTTTGCAGCATCTGTGCATGTATGTCGGATACACCTCCTCCGTCTACTGCACTGCATCTGTCTTAACACTTGCTGCTATCGCACTGGATCGTTACTTCTCCATCGTTGACTGCCTGAAGTACAGTTCCAGCTGCACAATATGGAGAACAAGTATGGCTGTGCTATGGATCTGGTTGCAAGCCATGGTGACCAGCTGTCCTCCTCTCCTCGGCTGGAGCAACGTAAGCTTTGTGGCTCCCATGTTCAGCTGCGCTGTGAACTGGGCAAAGAGCCTCAGCTACACCGTCTTTATGTCTACACTATCTTTTTTTCTACCAGCTATGGTCATCCTGTTCTGTTATGTGAAGATTGTTCGTGTGGCCCGGCACCACGCTAGGAGAATCCACAGCTTGGAAGAACATTTCCAGCGTAACAGGATCAAACCCACTTCAGCTTCTATCTTGAATCTTCAAAATTCATCCACGGACATGGAAACTTACATGCCCTCCAGGCTGGTGTATTATGTGAGTGGTAGGTTTGTGACTGATGCTCAGTTGGATGTTCCTGGAGAAATATCTCCAGATGCACCATCTGGAGGAGAGACCTCTTCCAGGACATCTGGTGGACGTCTTAACTCCTTTCTGGCTCAATTCCATAATAGCAGTCCTCAACATCCAAACCAACCTCAGCATCATGGCATCCTTAGGCTATTTCTAGTAATCGCTGCTTTCTTTCTATGCTGGACGCCATACATTAGTGTAGCTCTAGTGCAGGCCACCGAAACTGCCCTTTCTCGCACCACGAGCCTCGTTCCTCCATCGGTGGTCACCTTCTCCTACTTGCTGGTTTTGTTCAATTCTGATATCAACCCTTTGCTGTATGCGCTCCTCAGCAAGCGCTTCCAGGGGGCTCTCCAGAGTTTGGGATGGAAGATCCTAACTAGATTGGCGAGCTTTGTTGGACGAGAAGGAGTTGAGAGACCTACAAGTAGAGGTGGAGGAGAAAGTGAACCCACTAATGTGACAATCCACAGTTCCACACCGCATTTAAGAAATGATGGGGCGCCTCTGGAGTCAACATACTCCTCTGTCTTAACTTTCAGATCGACATTCCCCAACAACTTTAGGGAGCAACTGAGTAATGTTCTTCCAACTGGTAGTTTGGCTACCTCCTCTCACCCTGTTTGTCATAAATGTGGTGGAAATGGCTCTAAGATGGTTGAGCAGCTGCAGGTTCCCTCAAGACAACATCAGAGGAATAGACTCCCCTACTCGGCTGCAACTAAAAAGAAACAAGCGACGTTCTTTTATGGACAGATTACAGTACGAGTAGAGCATGATATCTGCTAAGCATTTCACATGTTGTCCTTTGTAACTGAAAACTCATTTGCAATTTGCATAATATTTTGCATATTGATCACTATTTAATTGTTCACTCAGAAATTAAAGTTCTTTCATCATTTGCTGATGTCATTCCAAACCTGTATGTTTTTTTTTACTTCCATGGAACACTAATGGAAATGTTGCAGAATGACAGGCTCAGTCACCATTCACTTTCATTATATGGAAAAAAAAAAAAAAGATGCAGTGACTGTGAATGGTGACTGATTTCTTTCATTCTACTTCGCATCTCATTAAGTGTTCCACAGAAGAAGTAAGGTCATATGGGTTCGGAACGATATGAGTGTGGGTAAATGTTGACAGAATTTTCATTTTAAGGTGAACTATCCCTTTAAAGTAATATTCTGGGTTCAGTACGAGTTAAGCTCAATCAACAGCATTTGTGGCATAATGTTGATTACCACAAAAGTTAATTTCGAAGAGTCCCTCTTTTTCTTAAATAAATAAATACAAAATCTGGGTTACAGTAAGGCACTTACAATGGAAGTGAAGTAAAGTGGGTCAATCTGTAAACGTTAAAGTACTCTCTGTTTAAAAAATATAGCCACAGTTTGTGAACAATATGCATGTTCAATATTTTATTATTTTAGTGTGATAAAATTGTCAACTTGTCGCGTAAATTTAAAGTCATAACCTGTAATGTCAGTACTTTAGTAGTGTGCCTTGAAAATTATTATTTAAACAAATTTACAGCTCAAATAATATGCAAGTTTTAACAGAGGAACTACTCTGTGTTGTAAGATTTGCATTTCTGCATTTTAAACCCTCCAATAATGGACCCTGTTAACTTCTTTTGAAAATTCCCCACTGTAACTGTACACTGTATTTTAGTTTTTTTAAGAATAGGAGGGATTAGTCGCAATAATTTTGTGGTAATCACCATTATGCCACAAATACTGTCGATTGAGCTTAACTTCTGTTGAACCAGGTGGAATGTTCCATTAAGCATTATCAATGTAAGATTGTGCATGTCAATTTTATGTGGTCATGACATTTAAGCTAAAAGCCTGGATAGAACTTTACACAGATAAGGTCAATAAGTAAGGGATAATGTACAGTCAGCCAGATGTCATCGCAAAATATACCCAGACAGGGTGATCTTGTATTAGCCTTTAGGGCTGACTGTACATTATCCGGCTTATTACACGGCTACTAACCAAATAAATAAATACATGAACATTAAATATTGATTTGCATTGAAATTATGTAATTATGTGAGAAGAAATAAATCACTGGATAGCTGAAATCCACCTCCATTTTTGTTGGTGTTTATTTTGAAATTAATGACTGTCTGACAGCTCATTATGCAACTTAATACAAGACTACTTGCCAAATTAAATAAATAAAGGCACATGAAACATTGATTTGAGTTTAAATTAAATTATTTTATTAGCTTGCAGAAATCGAACAGTGATCCGAGAAGCAGGAACGATGACTTGCAATACCTGTTTGAGAGGTCTTATACGTGGATGGGCGGTTGTTACTGAGCAATATCAGACTGCTAGATGGCGCCACTGACCAATCAGAATTGAAGACTCCTGAGAGCCGTGTATAATTGATTCCATCACACTAGTATCAACATTTACAATGATTAGGACTTGTAACTAATTTTGAAAGTGTACATCATAATGTTTATTGCTGGTCTATGTTTACTTACATTATATGTACCTTACTGTATGATTTTGAGGGTTGAGTCTAATGCCCAACCGATTTATTGGTCTGACGATATTATCGGCCGATATTAGCCTTTCACAGATTGTATCGCCGTATATGTTTTCCGATATGTGCAGATATGAAAAAAAAAAAAAAAAAAAAACTATTTCAGAACATATAATGCAGAAAACAATGCTTGGGGTGATTTAGAATTGGTGTTATAACGTAGTTTGTCCAGCAGAGCGCGCTCCGACTTCATTGTTTACAGAGCTGAGCTGACGGTGGTTCTGCTGACAGTGTGGAGTTAAGCAGCGTCCTCACGGTAAGTTGTTAACTAGTTTGCGAAATACATACTGGAAAGTTTAGAATAAACAATGACTGCATAATTTTCCCTTTTCAATAAAACGAATATAACATTAACACTGTCCCTGACAACCATGTCACTCATGTTTATCACATCTGTTTGCTATGTTAGCCAGCTATAGTTTGTCAGTGCAGTCAGTAACATAGCAAATTGAAAGGTAAGCATCAGAGCATCTTTTTGCAGTTCAGCAGATAACGGTGCGGTGGTGGACTGTGTCTGTTGAGTGTTGATTTCATGCTACATTGTTACCTAATTGGTGAGACACAATGCTGGAAAGTAAATAAACAACGTCCATCTTTGACTCTCCATGAAAACGAGCTTACAGCTAACTAGCTAACCACATAGCTACTTTCAGACCTTGTCAGCTGAGTGGAGGCTAATGTACAAACATGTATTTACCAAACTGTTTTGTTAAGGATTCGCAGTTTGGTACCCCCTTCAACCGAACAATTGCATTTACAAAATGTAATATTTAAAAGTCTGGTTTTCCGCCATTTCCCCTGAACTTGTATAGCAGAATGTGGTGTAACACCGTATTGTTTATGACTGTTTCGTTATACATTAACAGCAAAATATTGCTGTACTTTAGTACAATTTAGAGGTACTTGCACTTCACTTGAGTATTACCATGGCATTTTCTATTACTTTATACTTCCACTCCACTACATTTCAGAAGTAAATATTGTACTTTTCCCACTGCATTTATTTTTTAACAGCTATAGTTACTAGTTAATTTTCAGATCAATATTTTATATGTAAAATATATAATCAGTTAAAATGAACTGTTATCTCTACATTTAAAAAATACCCATCATAAAAATGCCCATCTTAAATAAATATATTCTTTCCTCTATCACCTACAGATGGCTGAAAAGCGACAGCGAACGGGCAGTAAGGTGTGGGACTACTTCTCCAAAGGTGATGTAGTTGTCTGCAATACCTACAAAAATAAGATAAGCCAGGGATCTAGCAAATCCAGTCAAAAGAATACCACCAATTTGTGGTCTCACCTGAAAGTGAGACCAGCTCAAAAATTAAGTATATCGGCCACCATATCGGTAATCGGTGATTTTTTTTTTCCCCATCTAAAATTGGTACCTGTATCGGTCAGGCTCTAGTTGAGTCAAATTATTTTCTGTTGATAGAGCTTAACTTAAATTATGTTTCATGTCTCTACATAATTCTAGTAAAATTTTAACTCAGTTTTATTTAAACAAAATTCAAATAAACTGAAGAGAATTGTAAAGTTCCACATGGTACAGTTGATTTTTTGAAAACAAACAAAACAGATGTATTAAAATGCATTTTCGTTTATTTGTTTTGATGTCATTTTCCTCAAATGTGATCATAATGCATTTCAGTGTAAAAATCATTCCTTACAAAGGTTTACAATAATGTCTAGCGATAATTCCAGAGGAATACAATATTATATTTATTGTCATCATAGCAATGACAATGGGAGACAGTGCTGATGAGATCCTATTACAAATCAATGCGAAGGCAGTGAAACCGTCAGTGAGCATTTATTGTCATTTTCTGCATGCTGTAGATCTAATTCCATTTCAAATGGAACAGTCCATAAGATTTAGAAATAAAAAAATAAAAATAAAAATTCATTCTGACAGCTTGTGTTCGAGAAAAGTGACTTAAGTCTTATGAAGTGCAGAATGTGTGTTTTGTGTTTGTAAAGGTGGCACTGCAGTTCCAGTCACCACCTTTGCAAAGCATATAGTGTAGGCAGGGGCTTAAATTCCAGGGGGAATTAATCAAAACAAGCAAGTACCATGATCAATGGAAACATGTAAATGCTTCACGCTGCAACCTCCACCCCAATGTTCAAGCCAAATCTATGCCCTTGAGTGTAGGTGCACTTTTCAGAAATTGTCATACATTCACAGGATGCTCATAGCCCCCTCGACGGTAACGCAACTTGCTGAAAAACGCCTTTTCAATTTGACCTTGAAGTGTCCTCACAGTGGTTAGTATGTGATTCAGAAAAAAATGTCATGGACAGACAAGAGAAATCGCCTCAGTGTAAACAGTCTTGAATTCCTGTCGCCCCCTTTAGGAGACCATGGGCATTGCTGTTAACTAACATGAGTTCCAAAAACATCATTCACAGTTTGGAAGGCAAAATCCCTCTGGGGCTCAGACGGACCCATAAGAACTTTGTTGTATGAGAAAGAAGCACAAGTTGCAGTTCATAATATCCATTTCAATGTTTGGCACATGTTCTAATGGGTGCCTGTTGTGGATCTTGTCAGTGAGAGTCATACATTTACTCACCCTCATGTCAAATCCAAACCTGTGTGACAGCTTCCATTGAAAACAAAAGGAAACATTTTTGAAGAATATCCTGACCACTCTTTTCCATGTAATGAAACTGAATGAGGACTGGGGCTGCCAAGCTCCAAAATGACCATAAAAAGTATTATAAAAGTGGTCCAAATGACTCTTGTGTTATATTCAAAAATTTTGAAGCCATATGATAAAATTTAAGTCTGGAGTTCAACTTACTGATTCAATGAGCCTGTCGCAGCAGTTAAAATCCCACAGTAGGGGAATATTATCAGTAAATAATGACTTAACTTTGTTCTGATTCTCACACAAAGCTATCGTATGACTTAAGAAGACTTGCAATACAGCCCACAAGTCATATGGACAACTTTTATGGTGCTTTTTTGTCCATTTTGAAGTTTTACAGTCACTGGTCCTCGTCCATTTTGATTGTGTGAAAGTTAGCAGCTCAGACATTCTGCTGAACTTCTCCTTTGATGTTCTACAGAAGTAAGAAAATCATACAGATTTGGAACAACATGAGTGCGAGTAAATAATGACAGAATTTAAATTTTTGGGTGAACTATCTCTTTAAGAGCAGTAAAGTAACAAATATGTTCTTTGAAGAAAGTGAAACCATCTCCAGATCTGCAAGGAATCTGTAATGTTATCTGTAATATTAGTCAAGAAATCAATCAACTTATAATGGAACAAAGTTGTTGTTCACATCCACTAACAGTAGGCAGAATCCGCCAAAAACGGTTTGCTTTTGGGAATGTGCTCTTATAATGTGTATGGCCACAGAGTCTTGCTGACTGAAAACATCGTGGAACGAATTCTGTTCCTGACATATTTCAAACTTCCTTCAATTACATGAATGGGAGAATGTGAGAGTGTGTCAGTGTGAAAACGTGGACATGGAGGTCCTTGTCCGTCGGGTCCAGTTTAGTCCTGAGCTGGTTCCAGTTTCGGTCGGCTCTACAGGCTGTTCACGCTTTCTGAGTTTGGTGCCGAGCTCGATCAGACACTGATCCCAGTCCTCTGGTAACAGCAGCATCAGGAATCCCAGACAGATGATGAACACAGCGATGAGTCGCACTGTGTTGAAGTGGATATCACAAGTATACAGGTCTACCACTGCAACCCACACAAAACATACATTTAGAGCCAAATTATATCCACCACTTCAAATGGTCTGGGTGAAGGTTACACTTAAAGGAAAAGTTTTCATCAATATTTCATCAACAAATTTTCAGTGAACATTGAAGTTATTGCATGTTTCAGAAGTCTTCAAAAATAGTGCATAAGTCCTATGGACTACTTTTATGGAACTTGTCAGTGTAAGTCACCATCCACTTTCATTTTGTAGAAAAGTCTAGATATTATGCTAAATATCCAATTTTGCGTTTTATAGAAGAAAGAACAACATGCACAGGGTTCCCATACATTTTGACCAATGAATTTCCATGCTTTTGCCCATAATTTGTGATGTTTGGATAAGGGTTTTTAGAAATTATTTTAAAGAGCACTCACAAAGAGTTTCTAGTCAATGAAATATTTTAGCAAAACTTGAAATGTTTATATACATCATATACATTTCCTGGCCTTTTCTATCACTCTTTTTTTTTTTTTTTTTAGATTTTATTAATTTCCAAGACTTTTTAAGGCTTAGAATATCAATTTTACAACAGAAACTACAGTTCAACTGTGGAATTTGCAGTAAAACCATAACCACAAATGTACCATGGTTTTACTACAGTAAGCACATTTTAAATATGATATCTGTGGTAAAACCATAGTAATAATACAGGAAAACAAAAACTATGGTTATAAAAATCATAATCTTCCAAAATCTTTCTAAAACTATGGTTTTACAAATATCATAAATATGGTTACTCTAGTAAAACCATCGTAAATTTTGTGATTATGGTTTTACTACAAATACTATAGTTGAACAAAAGTTACTAAAGTTAAACCATGGTAAATGGTGTGGTTACTATGATTTTACCATAGTTCAATTACGTTACTGTAGTAAAACCACAAGGGATGAATAAAGGTATTGTGAGGTAACCCAAAATGATTGGGAATGCAAACTATTGCAAGGGAAGACAAAACTTTTTGTGAGGGAGTGCAAAACTATTTCAGAATATAAATTCCCTCCCTGTCCTCTAAGGGGCCTCCGTATGTATCAAACAACATGAGGGTAAATTTTTGTCATCACTTTTTTTTTTTTTTGGCTGAACTATCCCTTTAAAACAATAAGTGGCACAAAATATTGTTTTTCTATTAACAATTTCCATAGATACAAGCAGCAAAGTTTACTCTGATGGAAATCAACTCACTTGCATTGACCGGGATGCTCAGCACAATGCCAAGTGAAATCAGCGTTGGGTATGTAATGGCAATTCCAAAGTTCACCAGAATATTAAATGCTATAGAGGAAAAACAGATAAACAGTGAAGTCAGTACATTTGTGTTTAGATCTCTTGAGCCAGCAATAATAAATGTGTCACAATATAATCCTTTATTTTCGGTCTGTCTGCAATTACCTAGTAAAAGTCCAGCTACTCCACAAATGTAGGCCCAAGGCAGATCCCCTATAGATGTGAAGTATTCAGCATGTGTGAAGTACAGTATAACTGGCACAAAGCTCAATAAGACAAAGTTTGCACCTCCGACAATTGTCAGAAACAGAGCGGCCTCTCCAAACTTGGCACTGCCCAACACAAGCTTGAAGAGCACCTGAGGGGGAAAAGAAAAATCAAGACAAGATAATTATACAGTAAAAAAGAAAATTCATCATCTTAGGTGAAGGAATAGAGTAGCCTGCTAGAAATGGTAGCCAATAAAAAGCTAAAACTGATCTTTCTGTCCAGTTTCCTTATTGATTTGTCCTTTTCAGATGGCCTCCAAGAGTTGAAAGCACATCGTAAATCAATCAAGGCTAATAGATTAGCAGGGGTCATTTTAATTACAGAAAACAAGGCAGAGCACTGCACTCCCATGACATGTTATTCAATGTAAGGAGGCTATTGACGAACACAGTTTCAGTTACAAAGAACTGTAGACAGAACCAAATGACATGACGGAACTGAAGAAGATTAAGTACATAATGCTAAAATACACACAATGGACAGCAATAAGAAAAGGGTCATAACTATTTGAAATGAGGTTACCTTGTACAGCGCCGAGGCGGACGCAGAGGCCACTACAAATGTGATGCCTATAACCGAATGACTGTGAAACCCATCAGCGTAGGTCAGCATCACTATTCCAGCTATGGCCAGAATTGCTGCAACAATCTAGTAAAAGAACAAAATAAAAGTCAATGTGTTCATTCAAACAGCAGAGAGTTGGCACAGTAGGGTTTTCCACTTTTTGCTAAAAAGTTTTATCAGTATTTCATTATGTTTGCACTTATATTGGCCTCGTCAAGCTCAATAGTTCAACTCTATTACAGGAAAAAAAAATATACAAACAACACATTGTCATTATACAATGTGTTGATTCAAACAGCAGAAAGGTGGCCCATTTTCTACTTTTTTCTAAAACGCAGTATCTGTCCTCATGCTTCCTTTTCTGTTCAACCCTGTTATGCTGTTATGCATTTTCACTTATAATAATGATTTGATCTTCCTGATATCATACTGTATTGGAGGGAGTGAAATCATAATTTCTGACCAAATGGTTCCTAACCCTAACCTTTTTCAGTATTTTTTATTATTTTTAAATGTATATTGGCCTCATTAAAGGGATAGTTTACCCAAAATTGAAAATTCTCTCATTATTTACTGACATTTCATGCCATCCCAGATGAGTATGACTTTCTTTCTTCTGCAGAACACAAACAAAGATTTTTAGAAGAATATCTCTGCTCTGTAAGTCCTCAAAATGCAAGTGAATGGTGATCAGGCTTTTGAAGCTCCAAAAAGCAGACCAAGTCAGCATAAAAGTAATCCACAAGACTCCAGTGGTTAAATCAATGTCTAATGAAGTGATCCAGTTGGTTTTGGTTTAGAACAGACCAAAATATAACTCCTTTTTCACTGTATATATTGACAGCGGTTTCCTTGGCGATTTTATTTCAAGCTCGATTACGATTCCTATAGCGCCATCTAGTGCTCTGCGCATGCGTCAAGCACTAGGAAATGTAGTCAAACTTGAAATCATGATCGTGCCTTGAGGCTGCAATGGCAAGATACAAGTTTCAAGTTTCAAATTTTATTGGTCACATACATAACCTTACACAGTACGACATGTAGTGAAATTCTTGGTACGACTTTTCTCCCCACAGTTTATGATACAATTATATATATATATATATATATATATATATTTATAGAGAGAGAGAGAGAGAGTGAGAGAGAGAGGAGTAGAAATAGAAGTAAAAACCACAATTAAAAAACACAATTTACAACACAATAAAATACACAATAAAATAGGAGAAAGAAGAAATGTATACTGTATGTACAAAGTATGAATATGATGTAGAGGTGGTAGCAGCAACAGTCTGACTGGCAGTATGTACATTTTGCAAGGCAATTGTGCAGTAATGTTGACCTGCAACAGGCTGATTTTATAGAAGTGATGTTGTAAATGTATAATAATGATAATATAATAATATGATACAGTGAAAAGGAGTTATGTTTTGGTCTGTTCTCACCCAAAACCAACTGGATCGCTTCAGAAGACATCCTTTAAACCACTGGAGTCTTGTGGATTACTTTTATGCTGACTTTATCTCCTTTTTGGAGCTGCAAAGGCCTGGCCACCATTCACTTGCATTGTGAGGACCTACAGAGCTGAGATGTTCCTCTAAAAATCTTTGTTTGTGTTCTGCAGAAGAAAAAAATTGGATCTGGGATGACATGAGTAAATGATGAGAGAAATTTCCTTTTTGGGTGAACTATCCCTTTAAGCTTAATAATTCAACTCTGTTACGGGGAAAAACAAATCAAAGTGCTCTATGTTTTACAGAACCAAAAAATAAATAAAATAATATATATATATATATATATATATAATAGCAAACTGCTTTTATATATATATATATATATATATATATATATATATATATAATTAAGAACTATTATTCATAAAGCAAATGAAGCCTATTCTTTGAACCACAGACACTGAACCCGTTTACATGCAAACCAATACGTTGACTACTCTCAAAAATCAGCTTAAATCAGATTTTAAAAATCAGACAAAGAAAGAAATCGTTTACATGATATTTGAAATAGTTATGTTATTCTCCGCTTTTGACATCAAACCGTGAAGAGGCATGCGCACAACACATGCTCACATTGGATAAGCCGGTAAGAATGCTGGTTAAGGTGTTTACATGCAACGCGAAATCAGCGTAATGGGCAAAAATCTACCCGTGTTGATCGGTTTATTCTTACGCTGTTTGTGACCTTACACCGATAAAGGAACAGCGTTTAATGTGTTTACATGACCACACATGACTTGGCTTATTAAGAATAATCGGTGTAAGTACATGCATGTAAATGGGCTCAGTGTAACTTTATTATTATGATTATATTTACAATTAGGCACAAAACCCCAATTTTCATTACCGTCATGCAAAATATTTTATTCTCACTACTATACTGCTAATTAAATAAAGAATATTATTTTGTAAGATTAAGATTATATAAATTGTAAATTATTTATACATCATGGTAGTATATGTTGTTCTGCTTTTAGTTTCAATAAAAAAACATGATTTTACAGTGATTTTTTTTTTCTCCAATTATTAATTGTAACAAAAATGTCACACTCCAAATATGGGCCTAAAAATAGGCTTCAATGAATGGTATTTCATATTTATGTTCTTGTAAATTTGGAACATAATGTGACTTGGACATGTCCTTTGAAATTCAACCACATGATAAAAGGGGCTGTAAGTGATTTTTTAATGAAACAACACACCTCATTACCTGTAATATATCACTGAAATAAATGTCATTTAATATCACACTTGTCTCTTTAACAGCCCTAGGCTCTGTAAACAGCTGGTCAGATTCTTTGTAGCCAATCAGAATATTCTGAAGCACTTTCTGCCTGTCAATCATTCACAGTGCAGCCCATATATGGGCAAAAGGAAACTGAGAGTGTCAATTTGAGAGTTGTCCGTTTGTCACGTGAGAACACCATTTTGCTACTGTTGCTTTTGACAACTAGCGTCCTAGAACCTGTACATGGTCAATATAACTGTTTGGGTTTGCTGACATAAAATTTCATATTTATTTTTCGGTCACACTTTATTTTAGGTGTCTTTAACTACTATTATTAACTACAGGTAGGTTTAGGAGTAGAGTTAGGGTTAGATGTTTTAGGGTAAAGGTTGTGTTAGGGGTAGGGTTAACAGTGTAACTACAATGCAACAACATGTACTGTATGTACTGAACATAATAAGTACATTGTATCAAATACTTAAGTACATAGTAGTTAAAGTCACCTAATATAAAGTGCAACCTATTCTTCATACTTGTGAAATTGAGATGCTTTCCTGCTCCATCTCTGATTATAATGTTCTCCAAGTCTATACTTGTGTCTACATGTCTTTAGAAAGAGGGAGTGTGTCTAATTCAATGGCTAATTCTCATGGAAGTTCTAGAACAGCGACCATTGCTTACAGCACATTTAAATAGTAGACTTACAAATGACTGCAAAATCTGTTACATTCATTCATACTGTTGCAGGCTTATGTAACAAAGCAGCAAAAATGAGCAGCACCGTACATATGTAAACTGCATCGTGAACTAAACTCCCTCTGACTCACCCAACACAGAGAAAGTTCATGCTCACAGTCTTAAGACCATCTCTCATCATGTTCTTTAGATGGCAACCAAAATAACTTCCACTGCTGCAGGTACATCTAAATACCTTGACTTCCCAAAATGTGCATTGACTGTGTGTGTGTGTGTGTGTGTGTGTGTGTATTTCTGTCTTGATCCATTTATCACTCTGAGTCAGTCGATCAAGCATTATGAAAAGTGCATGACAAATCGATGTCTTGAATTTCATCCATCTATCCAATGGTCCGTGCACTTACCCTGACGCCCATGAAGCGATCCCGCAGCACAATCCAGGAGAGGAGAAAAACAAAGGCTTTATTGCAGCAGAAGAGGGCAGATACATCGGTTGTGTTGATCTTCCTCAGCGCCTGCAGGTACAGGTAGTTTGTCAGGATCCACAGCAGCCCGAAGGGAGCCACTTTAGTGAAGAACACCTTTGCCGTCAGTCCATCGTCCCCAAAGAACCGACAACACTCTCTACAAAACACCATACAGACATAAATAAAACATTGTCTAAATCATGCAGACTAGATTTGTCTTATGTATTGTTGAATAATAAATTCAAAAGACATCATACTAGGACCAGAGTAAATTTTTAATTTATACTTTCCAATCAACATTTATGACCCAAAAATGCTACACAAATCAAAACCATCTTATATTTCAGCTTGATCAAAGTAGCCACCCTTTGCATGGATTTAGTTACATTAAAATTGTAGTTTACACGGGCTGAAGCCCAGGGGCCCACAACTCCCAGGGGGGCCCATCTTGCGGAGTCCGCCACCCTATTCTCCGCCGTCCATGGTCGCGGGAGGAGCGCGTGTAAACACTTTCAGCGGGAGACGCTGTTGTAAACACGGAGACAGTGCAAAACCGTATAAGCCGTCCATGTAGCGCATGTAACTGGACTGCATTTCAAAGACCGGCAGCTTATGAATAACATTAGGCTTTGGACAGAATTGAAGCATTACACTAGAATTTATATTTCACTGCACTGGGCTTCCAAGACAAAGCAGGAAGATATTTTTCACCAACAAGCCAGTTTAAATAGCAATAAAACTGCTTCGTATTCAGGACACAAACAATAAAAGGAGAGATTCTGCAAGGGGTCCTATCCGAGGGATTACAACCCATGATACAGTACAGTACCAGACATACCCGGAATTACCTCAGTGTCAGATCAAGGGATTTCATTAAATGTAACAGCTGAATATTCTAACTGTATTACATTGAATCTTTGTCTTTTTGCCAAATCAAAAGTTACTGTACATATTATCAGATCATTCTGGAATACATAAAATGTGCCTATTACCTGACAGATATCACTGAAATACAGTGATATCTGTCAGGAAAAAAACAAATATAAAAAACATTTCACAAAAATAATTTTGTTTCAATGAGTAAAATAGTGTTAGTAAAAAGTGTTTGGACATGTTATGGTTGTCAAACTTAGAGGAACATATCCATAGTTATTGTGTTGAACCTAGTGCATATTTAACCTGTGGTTACTCTTCTAGGTAACCTGTGTGACTTCATATATCCAAAAAAAAAAAAAAAAAAAAAAAACTTTTGGTTGACCAGTTGGTTAAAAGTCATTGCAAAAATGGTTTGGAAAAGTGGTTAGTTTTAAAGGGGTCATGACATTAGGAAACAAATTTTCCTTGATCTTTTGACATATCAGAGGTCATTAACTTAAAACTTCTACCTCACTGTAAAAAAAAAAACATTTGTTGAAACCAAGCAGACAAAATGGCTTGTTCTCTTATGTGATAGACATATGCATCTGACCGCCTCCACAATAAAACATCAACGCCTACTTTACAGGGTTCCCACTCTTTTCAAGGCACAATTTTCCAGGACATTTTATGTGCCCAACAAGTGTAATATTTAAGCAAAAATACATGCGTCCATTTTAATTCAGCTTTTATTTTGGCGTTTCTGTGTGTTTTTGATATTAGTTTCTCACCTCCAGATAAGCAGATCACTACATGGCCCAGTGTGATTATTTATCCCCGTAAACCTGTGATTTAATTAAATAAATACATAGTCTGTATGTGTTGTACTCTTCAGTGTGCTCTGCTCTCTGTTATCTCACATACATAAGAAGATGATCATAATGAGGTGTTTTCAGTGTATGAGCATATGGCTTCACACATTCATCACTTGCAGATTATATATTGAATTAAAATACAGACTTTAGCAGTTTAAATTTGATTAATTGTGCATTCAAACATTCACTTTCATCCAACCCCCCCAATAATCAAAACAAGCAAGTAAACTCCCCCCCCCAATATTTATACCATGATCAATGGAAACATGTAGATGCTTCACGCTGCAAACCCCCAATATTCAAGCCAAATCTAAGCCCTTGGGTCCGACCGTCATCGCTGTCTAAAGTTTATAACTCTTATAACTCACTAATAATGTTTTTGTGGTTAACACAACAGCAATGTTGGAATAAAAAAAAAAAAAACATATTTTGTACTATATCAATACATAAACTATTTTGTCGGAGCAAAGCAGAGATGACAGCAGGTGAGAAAGTATGTGACAGGGATTCGTTCATGACAGTTAAACGTTGTCGTTGTTTAACAATGCGCAGCCGGTGGCAGTGACAACATGATACATATTTGTGTATTTTACTCCTATTCAGTCCCGATCATTACAGTGTTTTTGTAAATGTAACAAAAACTTTGTTAGCAACACAGTCAAACAGTTCTATTAAACTAAAATATTTTCCATGATAAATAATTATTTTCCTGGTCATTTAGGTATTTTTATAATTTTCCATGACTTTTCCATTACTGGGAAACTGCATTGCAAAATTCCAGGTTTTCCTGGTTTTCCAGGTTTTCCAGGGTGCGTAGGACCCCTAGTTTACCTTATTACTTCCGTTGCCCCGCCCAATAGATGGCAAGGAGAGAGCAGGTCAGTCAAGAGCAGCGAGTCAATCATAACAATGGGTGTTTGCTGTCAAGTCTTAAAGGAGAAGCCGCAGCAAAACCAAGCATTTCTGACAGAGGGTCAGATGAGGGTGGAAAAGGATCATGTTTTACCAATATACAGTATGACACACACTTTACTAATATTATAAGTGAACCTCAAGGAACATATTAAAATAATAATAAACAAAGACATGTCATGACCCCTTTAAGAAATAGCACTTGTTTTGATATATTGTGTCTAATGCAATGACATCAAAAAGTGTCCAAACACATTTTCTGTCCTTTCTTACCTGAACCTCTGTTTTGGCGTCTGTTTCTCTGGACTCTTGCACAGGTGGCCGATGTAATACAGAGGGAAGAAGAGGCAGTTCCACGTGGTGGCGAACCACGTGAGAGTGAATGGTGCGTCATACTGCTTGAAGGTGAGTTTGGCCAGCTGGGTGGAGCCTGCCCAAGACGTGCACACGCACATCACCATGGCTACACCCCATATTGCCTTTCGCGCCTGGACGGCGGTCACTCGCACACAGCAGTATAATCTCTGCCTCCCAGTTCCTGACTCTGCCCCTGCACCACCCACCATCGCCTGTCCATCGGCGGTACCCACAATGTTCTCCCGCGGCCGGTCTTCTCCTAAAAACAAACAAAAAATATTCTTGTTTTCAAACAGGTTTTCCGAACATTCCCCTCATCTGCCATTGGTCAACCAAACAGATAGTCTCTGCATATTAAGCTGGAATAAGACAAAAAAATTCACATAGCACTTTTAAGGATTTGGGCTGCTAGCCAAAAGGTTAGTACGATAAAGGAGTAACTACAGCTAGAAAGACTCCCATTCCACTATTATTATGCTTTTGTGCAAAGCACCTTGGCTGCATCAAGGAACACAATTACTGCAAATGGCCAGTCATAATGAACAATAAGATCACTTAAAGAGTGTTCAAAATACACTTCTTCCCAACTGAACTGCAATAGAGTTCCCGCCCTGCTAAAAAGGCTGGTCAGTAGGCTGGTATTAGAGGCATTTTGGGCACTTCTTAGCTGGTCAGGCTGGGAGACCAGATAGCCTCCCAGTTTAATCAGCTGTGGCATGCCCAGTTGGGCCACTCAAATAAACAGATTGCAATTCTGTTAGGTGCCACTAGTAGCACAGAAATTAAACACTGCCCCTTTAAAAGTATGTTCATGTTCCAGTATTACAAGTTCTTCCACAGTTTTTAAAGCATATTAAATCCATATTTAATCCACTGACTTATAAATGTTCTCTCTCTCTCCAAAGAAATGAAACATCAGTTCTCACCAGCGTTCCCTGAAACATTCAAGAGGAAATCAATAGCAATGTTTACTCATTCAACACAGAAACTGCCAAGGGGAAACACTTAAAAAAGAAAAACAAGGATACTTTATGATGCAGACACCCTGGATTGAATCTGTCAAGATTAATTTCTCAAGAACAGCCATGCTATTGTTTAGATCAGATACGCACACCTCAAGCAGTGCTCACCATCCATTCATAAACACTCTTAATGGCTCCTCATCTTCACATGCAGAATAAACGAGTGCAGTAATTACTCCGCTGGTCCCTTGCGGAGGATTCAATTGGTTTATTTATTCAGAAAGAGAAAAAGTTGCATCCTCAATACTGAAGCGTCTGATTACTTTCAAGAGATCTATGAAACAAGAGTAGATACTTAACGAGAAGATACTTAAGAAGATACTTATCATGGTTTTGAGGGAGCTTTTTTTCCTTCACCAAAAACAAAGTTATTCACGAGTTAAACAATCATTTAAAATGATGTTTCAAGAAGCATGCTTACATTCTACTTTTACTATTTATTCAGTATTTAGTATGCATACTGTGCAACGGAGCAGATTACAGTAAATACTGTATCCTAGGCTACAATGCAATGCTCTCAACGCAATCTTCCATTTCAAGTGTTATGAATGAACCAGAAGTATTTAAAGTAATTGTTATTAAAATCAAATTTCTGACAAATTATTTGATTGGACTGTTACTAGTTTTTAGTTTAAAAAAAAGTTGATAACTGTAATTCAAAGAATAAAGCAATCCCTACTGTTTCAAAGAATTATTATTATTTTTTTAAGTATGCAGTATACATTGTATACTGCACAGTGTTCGGTAAATAGTAAGCTAGTATTACATTTTGAACACCTTTGTAAACTGTCTAAAACAAAGTATTTTTAAGACATCCCTGAATTCCTTAAGTGGTATTTTTCCATATGATGCCCTTACAAATATACAGAATACAGATATAATGAGGCCAATATTAATCTATCACTCTCTGAACATTCAAGCCTTCTACAGTTAGACTTTTACAGATGCATGGCATACTGTAGCAGGGATCATTTCAAATGCAAGACAATGAAGGCTCAATTATCATATATTCATGTGCAGAAAGTCATTTCATTTGCAGGCCTAATTATATCACAAACTAGCCTGGATCTAAATCTTTCTTGCACGTCTGTTTCAAAGTAAAAGATGATTTCAAGCTCCTCTTTAAAGGCCTCTAATCTACAGCCAATCAGCCATCAACCCAGAGACATGTCACACTGAGAGATATCCTGAGTGAACACTGTAAACCAGCACCTATTTACATGAAGGAATTATATAATGATACAACAAACTACACTGTATACAGTACAGCTTAAATCTGTATTTTATGTGGTTTAGATTATGTTCTCACTGTAATGCTTTCTCCTGACTAACTTTGATGTAAGAAACACAGAAACCAAATTATAAAATCCAACTCAACTATCCCATCCCCTCACCACACAAACACCAAAACAAAACTGTAACACTGTGGCAGACAGGTCTCTTGCTCATCGTAAAGGAGGAAGCAGGAACCGGGTTTACAACCAAAAGACTTTTAATTCAACATAACAAAAAACTGCTTTTCAGCATAACAAAACCATAATGCACACACAGCTCCATGTGCTTCTCATTCTGATGACTTTTCAGTCCAACAGGCGGGATGTACACGTTTAGCGGCTGTGGGCACCTCCCTCTCTCTCTCGAACTGGTGTCTCCGGCTTCTCTTTATCCCTCTCCCGGCTGATTGCGGTAACTCAGAGCCAGGCGTCCATCTTAACGACAAGGCCCGCCCTCCTCCGTAAAGTGTTCCGTAAAGCCCCGAATGTTTTTATCATCTTGTAGCAATGTCAGAAGTACCAGTGCTTCAGTATCAAGTTGATACAAAAACATATTATTTGAATATTTTAACAATATTTTTTATATTAAGTAATATATAGCCATGAATGATACCTGTCTTTCTACAGTATTGTTAACACCAAATACAGACTCAACTCAGTACACGTGCGCTGTCTTATTGGCAGCTTATTGCAAAAAGAGCGCTTGCAACAAGCGATTGCGGCTGGTGTGTTTGGTCAACATTCCTGTCTTGGCAAGAAATTGGAAACTGTGTAGAGTTGGTCCATCCAGATGCAGTAAGTACCAAATATTTAGATATATAACCTTGAAAACAAAGAGGAATAAATACAGTTTGGGGATCTCTAATCTTTGAGCGTATCTGAAGCTGAGACTAAAGTTAGTGGGACCTTTTAGTTTAATTTCAGAAATATTTAAAGGTTTAGTATATAAATGAAATCTCACAGATGTAACATTGAAACTTTTATCATAAATGAACTGACATTGTATTTTGATATTTCATTAAAGGATAGCCCCAATGTACAGTATCCACAGAGTTCTGGGCTAAGCTTTGAATATCCAGTGACCGCTTCTGGTCGCACCAGAAGGGAAGGTAAACACACTGGAGCCGACACAAAAATGTCTGATAGGAGATTGCGTTTGTCAGTAAGTCAGCATAATGTGTCCAATCCTAGGGTACCGGAACTCTCAGAAACAACATGCAGACTTCCCATGTGATCAGGTTGAAATGAACCCCAACACACAAATCACACATTTAATGCCTTTAAAACATTACTGATCAAGCCTACTCCAGCAACTTTTGCCTTCTGCCATATAAATAGGCAAGTTTTTGGTCTTATTAAAATGTAAGTCTATGGAAATCCTGTGTGTTTGGATTGTTTTAAAAGGAATTTTACAGAATTCATATTATTTCAGCTTTGTGAATGGAAGAGACTTAATGGGTGCATACATATTTATTTATTTATTTATTTATTTTGCGCAAAAAAGGCTACAAAAACTGACAAAAACACACTAATCCGTTTTGTTTAAAACCTCCATTTTCACTTTCCAAATCAACGTTTTCTTAAGTATGTGGTTATGGAGAGCATTTTCAAAAGTCTGCCATTCTTGGTTCCAATGTAAATGAGAGCCGAAAACATAGCAAAATGTATGTATTTTCAAATGTATTCGTGTGGATTGGCCTTAGAGTTTTCAGAGTTAAGACACCTTAACTACAGTATATCAATGACTTCCAATTGATATCATTTATCAAAAAAACTATGAAAGTGATGCCGTAACAAAACAGGTAATGCAGATTAAAAAATTATTATTAAAAAATACTAGGGTGCTGTTAATATACATAATTTTTCTACATCATGTCGTTTATTACATAATTTGAATTCAGAATAGCAAAATAAGTTATACAGTTAGTTATGTGCTTTTAAAAATAAATGTAGCAAAAATGGCAAATGTAGTACCAGGTTGAGCAAGATAAAGCGGTTTAACAGGACATGGTAACAATGTCATAACAATGTATGTGCAATGTTGTAAAAAATATGATAAAAACGTTATCACAGCAACCTTTCCACAATTAAAAGAAATGTTTTGAAGGTTATGTATAGGCTTGAACCAACAACCTTTGGGTTGCCAGCAAATATTCAAGTGCTCTCAATCTTTCTGAACAGCTCGAACAGCCAAACATTTGCTGACATCATCAGAATTTTCCAAGGTTATTCAAGGGAATCAGACCTTGCTCCCAACCTCTTTTAAAGTACCCATAAAATGCAAACTGAAGGCTTGGGTGGTTCTCTGTGAAGCCCTTTTCAAAGTAATGGATACAAAAATTTACTGTACAACTCTGCCACTGCTAATGCTTTGAAACCACACCACTTCCCTGTCCCGTCATAATGAACTACCACTATCACTGTGTATTTAACATGTGGGTAATTTTCTCAAAGCAACAAGCGTGTGTAACCATGGTGACTGATAATCAGTATGACGCAGATAGGGATCTCTGGAGACACATGGGCTGCAGCAGAATACATACTGTAGGCAGCATACTTGCTGCTTAATCAGTTAATGGCTTGACCGACAGCGTTTTTCAAAAGAATGGAACTCTTAAGGAAACTTATTTTCATCCTCCCTCCATAGACTCCACTCCATAGAAGGCAGCATTTTCCAGTTTTCGTATGCAGCCATTGTCACAAATTCATACACAAAACACACATATATGCAAAGTTCACATATTAAGTGTTTGGGATTGATAACAATATTAAACATATTTCTAGCCATGAATTAATCTCACCTTCAGATGTCCCTTCAGGCCATCTCTGCTGTTGCTGGCCAATGTTCCACACTGTGGTCAGCTAAATCATCCAAACACTCTGGCATGTTGGACCAATCAACCCCTAAATGCCAAGCTAAGCATCTAAAATATAATTTTTTAATGTATTTACAGCTTTAGAAACATAAAATACATACTAATCCATTACAAATATGTTTGAATACATGAATCCATTATAAATATATTTGTATAAGTAATATATTATATATTAAGTAAATGCATCAACTGTGTTTAAAAATGTGATGGCATTTAACGTTTAACTAATCTCATTGATTATAAATGCAATGAAATTAACTAATTAATTCCATGAATACAATATTCATCAATTCAATCAGTATACATTTGTACATTTCTAAAGGTGTGTAAAATAATTATGTTTTAGATGCTGTCAATATGTCAGTATTGTATGTTTCGGTGTCTATGCAAATGTGAGAAAATGTACGTTTGCTAGAACATACGAATTCTCATGAGAGCACGTAGGGAAACTAGAAGCATGTAATTTAGCTGCTGTAAGGATGCTTATAAAACTACCATCAATAATAAAGTGTTCTTATAGGATAGGCAGGATAGGCAGTTTCTGTGAGGATATTCTGTGTAATTAACATTGTGATCAGGTCCTTGACTCCTGACATTAGATGGATGTCTTCAGTAAGACTGATGGAGTCTGAATGAGAAAGTAATTTTCTGCTAATGGCTAAGGTATCGACCTTCATAACGTAATTTAAATGGATTCAAAAGTTTCAAGATGAAAATCTTCTAATGTAATTTAGTCGGGGGTTTAATGAAGTGCTAAAGGTTGTAGTGGTCTATATATTATATTTATAGCAGCGGCGTAACTAGACCCTAGCTGATAGGGCTGAAGCCCCGGATCTTTTGTTAATAGGCCCGAATGTTTTTTTGTGATGAGAGAGAGAGTTAATGTTAATTATATCAGGGTACAAAAGCAACAAGGCAGGCTTCAATTCTGGCTTCAAATGTAAATTAATTCCGATCAGTAAGCCCAACTTGCATTAATTGACAGTTCGCACTTTGACTTTTACCTGCTGTTCGTGCTCAAGTTCATCAGATGAATCGTTACTAATGCCTCGTGTGGGAACTTTCTGTTTTCTCTCACAGGGTGCAGTTTTCTGTACCAGAGGCACTGATGTTTTATTATGCAAGCCTTATTTCTTAATATATAATCTATAAGCCTAATTTCTAATCTTCATTTGTTTTTAACAATCCACACACCAAGTAGATTTTAATGCATGCTCCAGTCATCTTTTTTGGTTATGCGGGTTTAGTCAGGAGTCGGTACGTGGGAACAAAGAATGTTTATTGCAATGGAATTTCCTCAGACACAACTCAAAATAGCAGAACAGTGAGCTATAAGCCTAAATATCACAATTAATAGGTCTTAAAATGATAAAATCTCATATCAAAATCAAACAAAAATGACTGCCTGTATATGCACTCTACCTGTGCTGTTCACAAGCCAAGGCTGCTGCTGGAAGAGGTATTAGGGTGTCCAGCAGGGGGTGCTCACTCTGCGGACTGTGTAGGTCCTAATGCCCCAGTATAGTGATGGGTACACTATACTGTAAAAAGGCACCGTCCTTCGGATGAGATGTTAAACCGAGGTCCTGACTCTCTGTGGTCATTAAAAATCCTAGGACACTTCTTGAAAAGAGTAGGGGTGTATCCTGGCCAAATTCCCCCCATTGGCCCTTATCAATCATGGCTTCCTAATAATCCCCATCCATTAATTGGCTCTCTCACTCCACTCTCTCCTCTCCACCAATAGCTGGTGTGTGTTGAGCGTACTGGCGCACTATGGATGCCGTCGCATCATCCAGGTGGATGCAGCACACTGGTGGTGGTTGAGGAGAGTCCACTGTTCACTGTGTAAAGCGCTTTGAGTGTACTGTCAGAAAAGTACTATATAAATGTAACGTTCATTCATTCATTCACATTTCCATGTTATGTGCGAGGAGTTAAACTACTGTGTTTAAATAGCCTTTTTGGGGTGCCTTGATTTTTATATGGTTTAAAATCAAATGACATTGAACTTGTCAAACTATTGAACTTAAGTCTGCATACCAGAGCAAAAGGGAAAAAAACACTTGTACCGTTTATCCAGCGTTGAAACTTTGCTTTGTTAAAAACAACCTGGAATCATATTTAATAGCCTAACAATCATGAAACCCCACCCAGGTGTGAAAATTAAAGTTATTTTTAACTTTACTCGGCGATCCCACGATGCCGTTTTATTGCCACGTTAAACAAAAATATAATAATTACGATTTTGACAGTAAAGTCATAGTATTTTGTGAATAAAGTTGTAGCATTATATTACATTTCGAATGAGAACAAAGTCAAACTTATTCGAATAAATTCATAGACTTTTGAGATTAGTTATAATATTTTGTGAATAAAGTAAAAATTATTAGGATAAAGTCTTAGCATTGTGAGAATAAAGTAGTATATTGTGTGAATAAAGCAGAAATATTAGAGAAACAAATCTCAATATTAGGCTAAAAAGAGGATCATTATCACAACGATAGAACGGACGCAGAGCCAGCAGCTTTGTTAATGCAAGAGATGGATGTGGAGGACGTACTTAAAACATACTTTAGTTTAGGATTTAGCAATAAAGAAATCTTTGGTCTTTTGGCGCATCAGTTATTAGTATCTGGCCACTGCAGTGGTTATGTAGGAAAATAATTTTATTCAGGAGAAAGAACCAGACAGATTTGAACAGTCCCGCTCGGCATTGTTTTGGGATTTTCCTTTCTAAACAATACTGTAACTGAGGGGATGTTACCACATACGATACCTTGATATGGACTTATATAATTCACAGCAATTCCAAATATTTTTCGCTTCACTTGAGTGCAAGCCTATATCTCGTGCCTCCCTTGACATGTTGAATACTCCTGTACTAATGCACACCTCATTCATGAACAGAGAGCTTGAAAAAACTTCCCACAAATTCAGCTCAGTTGCATAGCCAAGTTATCTCCCTGGTCAGTGATGTTGTATGTAAAGACCCAGATGCTCCACTTTGCTGTTGTCCACCACATGACTTTCCTTTCGATTATTCTCAAAATATTACGACTTCAATCTCATAATGCTTTGACTTTCATCTCGTTTTCAAATATTATGCTAAATAACAATTGCAAATTTAAATTGTTAAACTACTTTGGTTTTATTGTTTGCGTTCATTTCTGCACAATGAACAATGAGCCGACAAGTTGTAATTCTCACTTTGATCCTCCACAATTTAAATTAAAACATGTTTGATCTGTTTATTGTGCGCCTGACGTTTGCTTATATAAAGTTCTGAACCAGTGTCAGTGTTGCACTTAATATAATTATTATTTGACAGGTAGGGTGGTCATTTTTTTAAGTCATGGAAGGAAGGATTCTTCTTATTTTTATATTACTATATGGCCAGTGGGCTAAGCACTAGATGACACTGAAGTCTAGCGACGCCCATGATATTTAGGCTGTTTTATGCAAGTCGATACGCGAGGTGAAAGTGTCAAAGAAGCAAAATGATGTAGTTGCTTCAGCAGTTGCATTTAGCTTTTTATGACACTTTTTGTTAGGTTTAGGTCTAAGGTTTAGTGTAGGGAGGTAGGTTTTGTTATTTTAAAACTCGATAGATTATTAACCTTAATCTCATTTGTTTGGGAGAAATCGAACTTGCATTTTAACATGGGATTTTTGCAAAAATGTCACCACAGTCAAATAATTTTCATGAGATCAGACTGATGTAAGAAACTGGAGTCTCCATTCACTCTCGATTTAATCTTATTGTCAATTAGAGAAACAACTGGACAATTAAAGAGATCTTGTTTGTGATCTCTTGTGAGTTTTCATTCTGACTTTTTTGACAAGGCAGGTTAAAATCTGTCTGCGCCAGAGGCTTGATGCGGAATCAGGCTGGAGCATGTTTTTCACAAAAAATGTTACAAAATGATTCAGTGTGTCAAGAGGAACAGTCTAACAAATGATGTCTGCATATGCCAACCATGAACAAAGTGCATTGGCAATGAGGCCAGTTGCAAAATGCCACAGAAATTCAGCTTCAAAAATGTTTTTTTTTTTTTTTTATCTAAACCTCTGTGACCCAGACAGGGTGACACAGTGAGCTCACACACAAAAAGTGGCAGATCTGTTTTTTTTTTTTTTTTTCTGGTAGGTTCTGGTATAATGAGCACAAAATCTGAACCCATGAGCAATCAAAAATATGATTTAATGAGTTATCTCTCACCATATTTCCTGCTTCAGAATGGGTTTACATTTGGAAAAAGCCATAGGCTGCCTTCAGCCCAAAATGGTATTGCTGACTCTTAAAAATGGTGAATTATCCATCATAATAGCTGCAGCCCTCTTGTGGGTCATTAGGTTCAATGATTGCTTTGTATGCTTGTACATTTGCCATATAATTTGTTTATTTTACAAGTACAGATTCACAAGATTACCCCTAATAATGATTCCCTTTTCGAGAACAATAATGCCCTCATTTATTCTGCTGAACTAACTCATAGAATACATGGTCAAAAGTATGTGGACAATAGAAACAGATCAATGGGTCTGTTCCAAAACCTAATGAGCATCCTCTGGAGGCAGCATTTTAAGACATCATAGATGCGCTTCCGATGCGAAGGCTGTCCCAAAAGGTAAATATCTTAATTATGCTGCCTTCTAAGATTCAAAATTCTAAAGGTTGCGTCAGATGTATCCTTCCCTGGGTAGGCGATCCCAGAATGCATTGTGATAAGCTCAGCAGAAAAATAAATCCAAGATGGTGGATGAATTGAGAGAAATTTAGATTATAAATATTCTTATAATCCATTCAGTACTAAAAGTATCGATATATAACAGTTTAATATGATACAAAACCAACTATTTTATCCAAAACGTGTGCGTGCTGTGTGTATTTGTGCTCATTAGAGAATTGCGTCGTTTCCCTCACATCACCTGTACTGAAATCAGTTGCGAGTCGAGTGTCCCGTGTGCTGCGTGTGATGAGCGCTATTTGAATGATGCGTTGAGCTGCTGCCTATGTAGAGCATTCCAAATTGCACTCTTATGAGGCATCATTTCAGTAAGGATGCTGCCATAGAAGACAGCTATCTATGTAGGCAGGAGACATCCCTGCCCAGTAGGTGGCGATATGCATGAAGAATGCGAATCACCAAAAACACAAGAATGTGAAAGTTAAAGTGGAGATTGATTGTGAAAATGGACTTTAATATTTATCTGTTTCTCACCCACACCTATCATATCACTTCTGAAGATACGGATTTAACTACTGGAGTCTTGTGGATTACTTCTATGCTGCCTTTATGTGCTTTTGGAGCTTACAATTTTTGGCCAACATTTACTTGAATTGTGAGGACTTACAGAGATATTCTTCTAAAAATCTTTGTTTGTGTTCAGCAGAAGAAAGAAAGTCATAGACATTTGGGATGGCATGAGGATGAGTAAATGATGAGAGAATTTTCATTGTTGGGTGTACCATACCTTTAAGCTAGGGTTTTTTCAAAATCCCAAAACAAAGACCAAAATGATTAATTGTAACTCCTCCTACAGCTTTAAATCTACATCCAACAAACTTGGCACAGACCTTCACACTGTTCTGGCCTAGTGTACTATATCTTTTCTAACTGGTCGGACTTTTCTTATAGCAGGAGAGATAAATCCCATAAACTTACATTGGAAGAAAAGCCCCACAGCAATGTTCCATCATAGTACAAAACTTTCCCAGAAGAAAGGACCAAACTCCCTAATAATGCCTATAACTTCTGAAATTAAATGCCCAGCAAGCTCATGGGTGTGGTGCCTTGTGTCCAAAACCTTTTGCCCAATTAGTGTAATTTTCAATTCAGAGTCACTGAATACAAAATACAAAGTAATTTTAAAGTCTTAGCAGACATCCTTTATAACTAACTCTAAATTCTGCACATTTGGCAAAGACCCAGTGTTGGTTTCCTTTATCTACTGTGGAAAACCGACTTCCATGCCATTTTTCTACATATTCTGAATAAGTCTCTGAGCCATTTAGTCTACCATAGCTTTGCTCTCTCCTATGTTTGTCTCTGCAGTGCAGATCTCTTTTGCTGATAACTGCCAGGTCTTTGTAGCACCAACTCTCTTTGTAGTGCTCCCCCCACCTCTCTCTCTCCCTCAGTTAGCTCAACGAGCATGAAAGAGCACAGTCCTCTGTCTCCACCTAAAAACATTGCCTCCACTCTAATACACACATACACGCACACACACACACACACACACACACACACGGAACTGGTCCATGTTATTTTGTAATGACAGTCATAAGTGTGTGAGGAGAATGTGAGACACCATTGCTCGATTTCAAACAGAGAAGAAATACAAATGTGTTGCCATCTGGATGACAGTGGTACAGCTCTGCAGTGCAATGTCCCATGGTTTCTGGGAAGAGCACATAAATCTGTAAGCTTTAAGTGGATTTCCCTACACTCTTTAAATCTTCCATAAAGGGATAGTTCACCAAATAATTAAAATTCTGTCATTATGTACCCTCATGTTGTTTCAAATATATATGACTTTCTTTCTTTCATGGAACATGAAAAGAGATGTTAGGCAGAATGTTAGCCTCAGTCACCATTTATATACCATTATATACACCATTGCATTTTTCTTCTATACATGGTGACTGAGACTGTAAGTGCCTAACATCTCCTTTTGTATTCAACGGAAGAAAGTCAGTCATACAAGTTTGGAACAACACAAGGGTGAGTAAATCTTGACAGAATTGACATTTTTATTCACAGTAACTTATTCACCATCTTTGATTTTTGACGGGAATGACAACGAGGCTGTGAGGGATAGATGTACAGTGTCTTCAACGGGCTGGACTGCAGTTTAAAGTGTTTTTGGATTGTTCTGCAGACAAAACATTGAAAAAAAAAATATCTTTCCAACCACACTCAGTTGACAAAAACTCCAGCCAACATGGGCTGTGGAAAATCAGATGGGATCTAGGAACTTTATTGAGCTTTATACCGTATGTGGCATTAAAGAGATGGTAAGTTTATCGCTCACAGCCTCATTTTCATTCTCGTTAAAAATCAAAGATGGCACTAGTGTGAATAAAGTCTTTAAAGGAATATTCCAGATTAAATGATTAAAAAGTTTAGCTCTATTGAAAGCATCAGAGGCATGCTGTTGATTACCATAGAAAATAGTTTTGATTTGCCCATCAGTTTATAAAAACAAAGTATTTAAACTTGAAATTTTCCCATAGACGTCCATTGTAAATTGTTTTTTTACTTTTAATTTTTTTACGCACCTACATACCAGGTTGAAATGATTTTATCTGGTAATTGCCAGCACAACAAAGATGCCTTTAGCTCCCAGTGTATACACTGACCGTCTGATTCATATTGCACATATAATTGCCAGACTCAAGCTGAAATTGCCAATTTTTGTTTTTATTATTATAATTTGTTTTTTAACTGGCAAGAAATGCAAGTGCTTTCAAGGATGAAATTCTGGATTTCACTGGAACTTTGACAAAGTTTGTTAGGTTAGTGTCATCAAATATTTGAAAGAGTTTATATTTGAGACACTTGATAAGTTAACTAGATATCCACAAGCAACTGAGATATTTCTGTGAAAAAAACATCATTTATATATTTGTATATGTGTGTTTTCTGTATAACGTTACACAAAGAGTACTGTGATTGGTCTCTTTACATATCGTCAGATGATCTCTTTCTTTTTAAATGGCCAGATTTAGGGCAGAATAAAGATGCAACGAGGACTGCAAAAGTCTGGCAAGACTATAATTTAACTTGCATTTAATACATTTATGTCTATCAGATCATCTTTATTTTTTGCATTATACTTTTAAAACTTGGGTGGTAAACTGCATTTATTTGTCGTTGGGTGCAGCTTTTTGCATTTCAGCTACCTGGAACTGCTATGAGTGGCATATGCTTTGCTGCAGCCTAACAATAATTGCCCTCATAAATTAACATTAATTTATGCTGACACCGCCCATATGTTTTCAAACCCCTGTTTGCACGCTGCAGTCATGCAGTTCCAAGTTTTCAATGTGCACCAAAAGTCTCCATATACAATTAAAGGAAATTATTCAGCATTGTAAGACAAAGCTTAAAGATAGAGGACACTATTTTAACAAAACACTTAAAATGTCTTTTAATCTGGGGGCCTGGGTAGCTCAGCAAGTAAAGATGCCTACTACCACAACTGGAGTCGCAAGTTAGAATCCAGGGCGTGCTGAGTGAATCCAGTCAGGCTTCCTAAGTAACCAATTGGCCCGGTTGCTAGGGTGGGTAGAGTCACGTTGGGTTAACATCTTCGTGGTCACTATAATGTGGTTCTCGCTCTCGGTGGGGCGTGTGACGAGTTGTGAGGCGTGAGCCTCCACACGCGCAAGGTCTCCACGGTAATGTGCTCAACAAGCCACGTGATAAGATGCACGGATAGACGGTCTCAGACAACTGAGATTCGTCCTCCGCCACCCGGATTGAGGTGAGTCACTATGCCACCACGAGGACTTAGAGCACATTGGGAATTGTGCCCCCCCCCACCCCACACACACACACACACAAAAATGTCTCTTAATCTATCCGAACATTCTTATCGAGGTAAATCCACATCCATTTATTAGAGTGTTTTTTGGTCATTTTGTCTACTCGTCAAATACATCAAATGGGTACTCATTAAATGTTTAGTCAGACAATTATTGTGGTGTTTTTTTAATGTTTTTTGTTTTTTATGACCAATCATTGCTATCACATCCCAGTACTCATGCCAATCCCTGGTCATGAAAACAAGTGGCTCTGCACAGTATGTGTGTGCTTGTGCAGCTGGTCAGTGAACCCTGCAGTGTCCAGTTGGAAGGACAGATGCTTGCGATGTCCCACTCTATTGTGACCCTGCTAACTGTGCACCGACATGACAGAGAGGAATATGTGCCTCACATCAGCTTTAAAAACCTTTCGATCTATAGGCTTAGTTTTAATGCTTGAAATTAGATTTGAAGACAAATATAGAGTGAATTGTGCCTATGCATTAATTTCTTTACAAAATTATAATTTATTAATTTATTGATTTATTTCAAATGAATAAGTTGGATCAGAGAGTAAAGGAAAAGCAGACAACAAGTGGCCAGCAAACTTGAAAACTCCTTCAAGACCATTGAAGGTGGTGGCACTTCATGAAGTTGGTCATTAATTTATTTTAACACAGCCTCGAACTCCTGCAGAAGACAGACCGCAGTTTAACAGACTGGAGTCACGCCATCTTTACCTGCTCTGGATCAATGCATAATAGATGGACTGTAAGTTCCCCTACTGAATCTAATTGATGAGTCTCCGCAGAAAGTGTCTCCCCTAACACAGCTATCCACACTAATGTACTGACAGTGTCAAGTCCTCAAGCAATCTGACAGTTAGCAAGTAACCATCCACTTAAGAACATAAACTAATTCAAATCACTCTGTAAAGACTGAGACAAGTGTGCTTAAACTCAATTAATCAATTAAACACTAAAGGGCATTTCTGCCTTGTATGATTGTTTACATTGAGGCACTTACAATGGAAGTAAATGGGGCCAATCATTAAACGTTAAAAACGTTTAAAAAGTACAGCCACTAGATTTAAAAAACATGCGTGTTAACATGATTTTAGTGTGATAAAATTGCTTACTAACTGCTGTATGTTACAATATATCCAATTTGAAAAAAGAATTAAATCTACAGAAGTGCTTCAGTTTAATTACAGGCTCCACATTTCTGACTTTAGACCCTCCTAAACTTGTCCTCTTTCACTTCCATTGTAAGTGCCTCACTGTAACCTTTATTTTTATTTTTTAAGAAAAGGAGGAACGAATCTAAATAAATTTTTGTGGTTAATCAAAATTATGCCACAAATGTTGTCGATTGAGCTTATCTTGTGTTGTACCCGGAATATTCCTTTAATTAATAACCTGTTCTACATAAGATGGTTTTTACCTTTATATAATTTCTTTATAAAGAACGGTACAGGTCTAATACATGGGCTGTTAGATTGCCGAAGGGTCTGCCCAATTTAAATATGCTTTGCTCAGCAAGAAAATAAATTAGAGGGAACATTGTTGAGCTGTATACTACTGTTTAGGAACTAGGTATTTCTTGAGGCTTTCTTGGTAGGAACAAAGAAAGATGTTTCTGATGATTAAAAAAAGTAATCCAAGCTAGAAAATGTAAACATTTAAAGTCATTTCTAAGTCTGTCTGAGATCTCTTCTCCTCACTTGTGTGCTGAACAGAGACAAAGCACCCATTTCCACTCTTTGAAAAATGCCTCTTAGTAGGGATTACGCTCATCCAAACGCACACGTATCACTGGCAACATGCTAAAGTTATTCATAGACTGATGCTCTCAATCAAGCTGAAGGATGTCAGACAGAATAACACACATAATGTGTTGCGGCTGACTGGTGTGAAATACTGTTTACTTGATTAAAGCGCTTGAATTAAAGTGCTGGGTATGCACCAAAAAATAAAAAAAAAAAAAAAAAAAAAACTTAAAATGCCCCACTGGCTTCCAATCAGGACATATAGTCCTTACCAAAGCCAAGAACTGAAAAGAAAGAGTTTTGGCAGTGAAAGTGTGTGAATCACATCAGTGTAATGACACACCGTAGGTTTATTACAGTCTCTTACTCCTGCCAGCCTGCATTAGATTTACCGCCTGATGGAGTAGCGGCTCGGGTTTACACATTCCCCTGGCTTAATGTGTGAGCTGCAATGAATATCAGTACTACTTATAAGTTATAACTAAATACAATATATCTTCATGTAGCATTGAGTGGGTGGCTGTGTGGTTGTTTACCAGGCAAAACAGATGCATTCTATTTTCAGTAAAGGCAGGGCTCCAGATTAAAAAAAAATGAATCAGGAGCCTTTGGCTCCTAAACTGAAAGGAGCCAAATGGCTGTTTTTAGTTGCCAAATCACAGATTTTCTTTCTAAACAAAATAGAAAGCCAAAGAAAAGGAAGTCAGCTGATAACCCATTCATTGAAGGTTTAATAAACAGTATATATAGTTGAGAAGATAAGTTTGCATTCCTTTTTGTCTCAAAAATGTTCATATCCCTCTCATAATTTATACAAGTGATAAAATATATATATTTTTTATTTAGTACTGCTCTTCAGAATCAACATTACAGATATTTACATGAAGTATAGTATGCATATAGTAGTGTGGTCTTCTTGAGCATCAATGAATGTTTGCACCTTGTGTAATAGTTGTGTACAAGTCCCTCAATTGTCTCAATTGATTTTGTATATATATATATAATCAAGCTTTTGAAACTTAGGACAATTGAGGGACTTGTACAAAACTATTACACAACAATTACATTCATTGATGCTCAAGAAGACAACACACTACTATTTGTATACTATACTTTATGTAAATATCTGTAACAGTAAAGAAAGACTAAGGCAATATTTTAAAACAATTAAATTAAATATATATATATTTGCAAATTGAATGAAATCCAAGATGCAGTTTATTGTGCTACTCCAATCCAAATCAGTAATTACCAGAAGAAAAAAGTGGTACACAATAAGGGACTTTTAATTATAAAAAAAGCCCGAAATACACATGGGACTCTTATTTTGAAATGACTGTGCTCCCAGTTGTGAGCTCAATGACAGCTGATTTGCTGAGAAAGTGGATCTGATTCAAACTGCTAACCTGAGCTCCTGAGTTCACACTCTCAGTTCTTTTTGGGTGATTCATGAAAAAGATCCAGTTCAAAAGAGTCATATGTTCATGATACTCTCGCGCTGGGTTTGTTTTTGCATGCAGTGCAGCGTGCTCATCACAACAGAATGGGTGAAAAGCAGCATGAGACACACTGGTTGTGCGTGTTCTATAAATATATTCCATAACTCACCAGATGATATCTGATGAAACCGCATATGAATGCACATAACCCGACTGTTGCCAGTGGCGACTAGATTTTAAATTATTGTCGCAATCAATTGTTTTTGGTTGCATTTGTGACCATTTTAGTTGCAGTCTGGAGCCCTGAAATGTGATGTTTGCACTTTCAGTGACACTAGTGGCAATAATAGTCCTAATGACTGTTTTCAAACAGGTTTCCTAAATGCTCCACCCATCTGACATTGGTCGGTGAAACCAGGGGTTTGCAAGAGAGGGGGGAAAATTTTAGAGAAAAAAATTTCAATTTACTGTTTCATTCTACTTTCTAAACATTAGAATTTAAAATGTTTAGTACAGTTACAATATAAAAGCTAACTAATTTGGCAAACAACATGTTGTCTTTATAAGATCACACTTATAATTTTTCTCATGCAATGTAAATGGGTCTTTATACATGACAATATATAGCTGCCTTTATTATTATAGGAAGGGGATCATCATATTTGGGGGTCCTTCGCATCAAAAAGTTTGAAAAGCCCTGGCTTAAACAGATACGAACCATTTTGTTGCGCCAATGTAGCTATATCGGGCTAGCCAGGTCACTTTTTTACAATCAAGATTTTAGATTAAAATGCATCTAAATATATACAGGCAGGCTTCCCACACCTTTTGACCCATGGATTCCCATGACTGTTCCAGTCGTTTTTGATTACTGGAAAAGTACAAATATTACTTTTAAAAAATAATGATTATGGAGACTGCACTCACAACCTTTTTTTTTTTTTTTTTTTAGAATCCCCCTGTCTGCTTTTGGTTGAAATACAAATAGTCCAACCCCAAACGTATGCCATTTGCTGAGCTATGTCCTTGGTGTTTAAACTTTTTAAGGCAACTGAAATGCATATAGCTTACTTGTAGTTGTTTCTGCATATTTTGCTGGGATGGGAGAAAGTATTGTAATGTCAAATATTGCTCATATCATCTTTAAAGTATTTTGCTGAATTTTCTATAAGGAAATCCACAAGACCCAACAGATCTCAGAACTGCCAACATACATCTTTTAGTAATGAAAGAAGCTGCCAGAATTTGGCTGTGGGCAATCCAAAACTGCTAGAACAGAAAGAAAAGGCCCTTTGGGTCTGAGCCTGAGCTGAAACCAAAGATCACTGATTGCTTAATATCCTCACTTTATTTACTAAATAAACATACTCTAGTGTACACCAGATTGCACTGATTCTTCTGCAGCCTATGGACCAGACACTTACCTTATCTTTACTATATAGGGTACAATGGGGCTAAAGGCTCCCCGGGGTAAAAGGCTCCTTGATTTTATTTTAACCCAAAACACTAAATAGCATCAAAAACTACCTCAGCACTTTTCTAAACACCTGTTTGTCACAATACACTGCAAGATTTTCCTGATCCATGAGATCTTTGCGTGTGGTGTATAAAGGTTGATTTTGAGGCAATTTGATCTAATTTTTTTATATTTTTTTAAATGCTGTAAATTTATGTAGCTAATGAAAATCTCGGAAATTAACAAATTTGAGACAAAATACTTTTTGTTTAAGGTCATTCCCATAAGTGAAAGGATAGCTTTTGTTGCGGGGGTTAAAGGCCCCATGTATACACGTTGTTTTTATTTTTTTAAAGTGGGGCGAATAGATTTGTAATGAAAAATGTTCAAAGTGGGCTCACATTGACTCATCCAATCATAATAGAGATTAGTTTGTTTATAGAATTGAGATGTTATAAAATGCCAAATGTGTTTGAAATTAACAGAAACCTGTAAACCTTTTCTGAAGTAATCATTTTGAGTAAGTATTATCTTAATTTGTTACTCAAAAAAGCATCTTGCTGTCTCAAAACAATTTGCATTTGTTGACAAATTGTGCCCTATAACTATTGCCCCGTTATCTACACGATATCACTTTAAACCCCCTTGGGGCCTTTTACCCCAAGTGTGGATTAAAAGGCTCCCTCACAACCTTTTTTTTTGTTGTTGTTTTGTTTTGTTTTTTCACTGAATTTTAATCAAAACAACTTTCTGTTATTATTACTTTTCAAAAAAATGTATGTTGCTCCATCATTTTTCAATAAACATAAATAAAACATTTTCGATCTTGATACATTTTGTGACAAGAAAAAAGCAAAACTTCCTTAAGGGGTGCCTTTAGCCCTGTTGTACCCTATATACTGTATACATACATTATTATTTCAAGTCATTCTCTGAATTTTGACAAAATCTAGATAGCCTTAGTGACAAATTTACCTCAGGCAGAGTTCCCAACAACACCAAATTCTTAAATGAATATTCCAGGTTCAATACAAGTAAAGCTCAATCAACAGCATTTGTGGCATAATGTTGATTACCATGAAAAATAATTTCAACTTGCCCATCCTTTTCTTTAATACAATGGAGCACTTACAATGGAAGTGAATGGGGCCAATTTTTTGAGGGTTTAAAGGCAAAAATTAAAAGCTTATAATTTTATAAAACCACTTACATAAATTCTTCTGTTAAAAGTTTATTATAACATGAAAAATTTCGTAAGTGATATTGTTTACGTCTTGTGGCTATAATTTGTTAACAGTGAGAATCACTTCCATTGTAAGGGCCTTACTGAAACCCAAATGTTAGCTTTTTTTTTTTTTGCTTTTTTTTATCAACATTATGCCACAAATGCTGTCAATTGAGCTTAACTTGTATTGAACCTGGAATATTACTTTCAGTTTGCAAGGCATAAAAATACAGCACTGGCCCAATAGGGCATATAACAATTCCATCAACTGCTTCAAAATGCTGGTCATAGGCCCATCCTTATTGCTGAACCCTGATATGTGTGCAGAGGAATGAACTGGAAAATCAAGAGAGCAGTGAACCAAACAGAACAAGAAAGTGATTACCAGCAGCAAGTGGTAAACTGTCTCTGAAGCACAGATGCTGTCAGGAGCTCAGAGCAGATTTATAGTCTATTTCTCCAGCTTATGCTGGTCATCATCTCAGACTGGTCACTTGGGGAAGTCAGTTACTCATACTCCAGAACATACATAAACGAGATGTCAGGGTGTGACAAAGATGGTTGACACAATGTCCTGAGATTATGACGTGCTTAACCAAAAACTGCTGAAATGTCAGTTTATGCCAATACAAATGTGCAAATTGTAATTTTGCAAATACAGACTGTAAAACAACAGCTTCAGCTGCAAATAAAATGTCCTGCATTCTAAGATTAAAGCTTATCTGTTTTATAGGCATCTAGAAACTATATAACTGCCCAGTAGAAAAGTGAATTTACAAATAAACAGAGCACACATCACACATGCACATACCCAAGCATCCTTAAATGTACTCATACACACATCTTCCATGCCCATAACATGGGGTTCATCCATCACTGAGAAAGGAAAGAATGAGACATGTAGTCAACTTGATGTACCATACAGCTCAACAGGAAATTCAAAACTTCCTGGGTGGTTCCACTGCCATGCCCATGAAATCAGGAATAAGGTCACTTCTAAATCTGACCAATAGCAATTACTAATTATCTGACGGATATTTGATTAATAGTAATCATAGTAACACTAATATTCAGCTGCTCATAGTCTGCAGGACCTGTTTTCAATGCTTCAAAACTGACTCACTCAAGGGGAGGGAGCCATTAACTAAATGAAGTGTGTGTAACTGTGTGTGAAGTTTCTGTCTGCAATAACAAGTTCATGCCCTTGTCACTTCATAAGCGATCTTTATGCATAATCGGGATTGAAAGTATGATTTATAACTACTGAAAGAGCAGATAATACTATGTAGAAAATAAAAGAATGGAACAGAAAGAATACAAAGTACTAAATGGACTAAAAAAAAAAAAAAAAAAAAATACAAATAAAAGAATTGAGAAATGTCAGCCTATTATTTTCCAAAATTCAGTTTATCCAGCAGGATTCAAACTTCTTATTTAAACCCATATAAACCCATTTGCATTACTTTATTAGAATTTCTATAAGGGAATGAATGCAGACATTTTGGGTCATATGCATTTTGTTATTATATATATATATATATATATATATATATATATATATATATATATATATATATATATGTTTAAATTGATAGTTCATGCGCAAAAAGGCGCAGAGTTCTACAGCAAAACATCTGCACCGGTGATGCGTAAAGGACACATACTGTGTTCACCCGTACCATAACGCTATTTTTGCGCACGCACTTTAGATTAATCAAAATGATTTGGACTATTTTAAAGAGCTGAGCATAACTGAACTTCACGTAAGAAATATATGAAAAGACAGGCATTCAGAATGATCGCGATTCGGGTTGCGCCCCGCCGCGCACACATACCTCTCAATTTGGTCAGGGTGGGCACCGGACTGTTACAGGCGGACAGCGGCGCGACCCGGGCCGAATGCTTCTTCATTCTGACGAGCTCGGATAGACAGAGCTCCAGCCGCATCGACTACATCCCTAAAGCTGATTCTGTCCAAACTGCATGAACTGTTCCAAGCTCTCAGTGTATCCTGCGCTTCCTCTACTCCTGGTCTCTCCTCACGTTGGTTGCGCTGCCCTCCCACTCTGCGGTATCCTCCTTCATTCTCCATTCGGGACAGTCACAGTGTTGCAGTTGGTGAGGTGGGGGGCTCCATCCCATTTCTTTTGAGATTTATATATATATATATATATATATATATATATATATATATATATATATATATATATATATATATATATATATAGATTGAATATTTCCACTGTTACTGACCAGGAAAAAAAAAGATAGGCCTACTATTAATCAAACACACATTTAACTTTTAAAGGGATAGTTCACCTAAAAATGAAAATTCTCTCATCTTTTACTCACCCTCATGCCATCCCAGATGTGTCTGACTTTCTTTCTACTGCTGAACACAAACAAAGATTTCTTTGAAGAATATCTCATCTCTGTAGGTTCATACAATGTCAATGGTGGCCAGAAATTTGAATTTCAAAAAATCACTTATATGCAGCATAAAAGTAATCCTTATGACCCCAGTGGTTAAGTCCATATCTTCTGAAGCGATATGATAGGTGTGGGTGAGAAACAAATCAATATTTAAGAAATTTTTTACTACAGATCTCCACTTTCACTTTCGCATTCTCCTTTTGTTTTTTGCCGATTTGCATTCTTCATGCATATCGCCACCTACTGATAGGGGCTGGTAAAAGGTTGAGATTTATTGTAAAAATGACTTAAATGTCTATCTATTTCGGACCCACACCTATCATATAGCTTCTGAAGACATGGATGTAACCACTGATTGTGTGGATTACTTTTGTGCTGCCTTTATGTGATTTCACCCGGACACTGGAACTCTGGCCACCATTTGCTGGCATTGTATGGACCTACAGAGCTGAGATATTCTTCTAAAGATCTTCATTTTTGATCTGTGTGAGTAAATGATGAGAGACTTTTCATTTTTCGGTTTACTATCCCTTTAACTTAAAACTGAGTTATTGAAATTTAGCCCCTATTACCACTTCCCCATGTGACAACTAGTCCTCACCTCCCCTATATCAATTATAAAATAATAAGAACAGTGTTGTTTAAAATAGTTTTAGATGAAGTAGGCTATAGTTTGACATGTCATATCAACTACTGAATTTAGAAACTCCTAACCAGAGACTGTTTTCACTATTCAATGACCTCTATATACTGTTAAAGTATTTACTCCCTAGTTGGCAAATACCTTCAATAAATACTTTTTGCCATCCTGATGTGCTTGAATTGTGTTCATTCAGACTGATAACACTGTGAATTCGGTGACTGTAGGTCGAAAGTTTTTCAGTCTGTGCTAACCGATATTTTAACCACAGCCCTGAACCATTTTCCACTCCTGTTTTTTTCTCACAGCTAGACATGTGTTTAAAGCTTGGTGTGACTCAACATAATTTAAAACGGACATGGTTTGTGATTTAATTTTGTGATGGAGACCAAAACTGGATCTCTGGAGAGGAGTATATACCTGTGACCCATCATGAGTCACCGAAATGTTCATTGTATTAACATCCATTCCATCATACTCTAATACCATCATCATACATTGTGCACTGCTTAGACCGCCAAATGAAAAGCATAATAGATCTGGGCACATAAATTACGCACTTCACCTTTAAAGGTGCACTAAGTAAGTTTTTGCTAATTAAAAAAGTTTTACACATAAAGACATGTATAGCATTTTTTAGAAATATGGTTCCCTATCTGACACTAGGGTTCGCCCTTGGGAGCCCCAAACACCTCTGATCTTTGAGAAAAGGCCAATGGGAATTGGCGAGTGGATTTTGCATGCCACTTCCCCGGATATACTCATTCAGATTTTTTCTTCGAAGCCGAGCGGTTGTGTTTTTGGGAGCTGAATTCCTCTGCCGGTCCATTCATCTCTGGAAGCTGTTGGATTTACAGCGCATTACAGCGGGTTCTCCCCCTCGTGCACCGGCGGATTGCAGAGAACGCCCCTGGGTGCTTCAGCAGCCAAAAAGAGCATATATTCTTGCATTAAAAGAGTATATTTTCCTTCTAAAAGAGTGGCACTGACAGAGAGCGTCTTTTTAAAGATGCCTTTCCGTCTGTGTTTAATTCCTGGTTGCGGTCGTTATCTCTCTGCTTCCGACTGCCACGATCGCTGTCTCACGTGCTTGGGCGCTGCCCATGCAGAGACAGTGTTCGTGGATGGGTCATGTTCTCACTGCGAGAACATGACCATGGCAACGTTGCGGTCGCGATTTGGGGACCCCAATGGGAGCCACTCCGCCGGGTAAACCCCCACGGACCTCCCATTCCACAGCACACTCGTTCGCCCCGGTTGAGTTCTGGGATGAGACCGCCGGCTCGTCTCAGGGTAAGTTTGTGGACTCATTCGGGGCTCGCAAAGTGGATGATCTCTCGTTAGCAGCATCGGAGAGCGGGCTTGTTCAGTCTGACACCATAGACTCGACTGGGCTCCCACCTTCGGGTGCAGTCGCCCAGTCGCAGGCCGACGCGGAGCCCTGCCCTGAACCCTTGCGGCTTGATGATTGGTTCCTGGGCTCGGAGCATCGCTCACGGCCACACCCCACCCCGGTCCCTTTCTTCCCGGAGCTCACAAAGTCATGGCACCTTTCATTGCCCTGACCCGATCTCTGAGCTCCTCTGCTCTCACTACCCTTGATGGTGGGGCTGCCAGGGTGTACTCGGCGATTCCCCATGTGGACAAGGTGGTTGCAGTGCACCTGTGCCCGCAAAGCACCGCCACCTGGCAGAACTGTCCGAGACTCCCGTCCAGGGCCTGCAGGTTTATGTCGTCACTGGCGACTAAGGCTTATGGTGCCGCTGGACAGGCCACCTCCACCCTGCATGCCATGGCTCTCCTTCAAGTGCACCAAGCCAAGGTGGGACTGCATGAGGGTAGTACTGACCCGGGACTGATGCAGGAGCTTCGCTCGGCAACTGATCTCACCCTCCGGGCGATGAAGATCATGGTGCGGACTCTCGGGCATGCGATGTCCACCTTGGTGGTCCAGGAGCGCCACCTATGGCTCAACTTGGTCGAGATGAGGGAGGCTGAGAAGGTACGGTTCCTTGACACCCCAAGGTTGGCCTATTCGGCGACAATGTCAAGGACTTTATCCCTTTGGATTCAGCGGCATCCGTTTGACCTCAGTGAAGGGCGATGAAGCCGCTGCCCTACGTGCAGAGATCGCGACCCTTCTGCGGAAGGACGCAATAGAGCCTGTCCCTCCAGCCGAGATGAAGAAGGGGTTCTACAGCCCCTACTTCATCGTACCAAAGAAAGGTGGTGGGTTGCGGCCAATCTTGGACCTGCGAGTACTGAACCAGACCTTGCACAGACTCCTGTTCGCCCACTGAGTCAGTGACGCCATCGCTTTGGCATATCACGCCCAGGGTGTGCCACCCTATTGGGGCTACGAGCACATTCTACCAGGAGTGTGGCGGCCTCCTGGGCCCTGACCAATGGTGCCTCTTTAGCAGACATCTGTAGAGCAGTGGGCTGGGCAACACCAATACCTCCACGAGGTTCTACAATCTCCAGGTTGAGCCGGTTTCATCCCATGTGTTGTCAGGTACAAACAGGTAAGTTTGCGGGACAACTGGCCAGGTGTACCACTTGCGTACAGTGCCTTTCCCCTCCTAGAGGGGGAGACCTGCGCTTTTTACCCCCCAGCCATGCTCATGAGATCGTGAACCCTGGATGTCCTTCCTCCTTAGCCCTGTGGCAGGCGAGTTCGCGTAGAAATTTGATGCATCTTCCTTGGGCAGAGTCCCCCTCTGCCACAGGTCGCCGTGTTTGTAGAGCTCCATTCCCTCTGGGTAGGACCTACCACAGGGACTTCCCCACATGCGACACTGCCGACAAGACTCGGTATGACCATGTGACGTATTTCCACACAATTACCTCCCCTTCGGGCAGGGTGAGATCTCCGTGGTGTTTTCCCTTTGGGAAAGGACACCCCCCTGACGTGGACCTCATGCCATCCCAGATGTGTATGTCTTTCTTCTGCAGAAAACAAACGAAGGTTTTTGGAAGAATATTTCAGCTCTGCAGGTAAGTGAATGGGTGCCAAATTTCTGAAGCTCCAAAAAGCACATATAGCCATCATAAAATTAATCCATATGACTCCAGTGGATTAATTAATGTCTTCTGAAGCAAAACGCTAGGTGTGTGTAAGAAATAGATCAAAGGGTGACAAAAGCAAGTTGTGAAGCGAGTTGTTTTCAGCTACTGGTCGCATCACAAGGTAAGGTAAACATGTTGGAGCTGATGGAATAATGTCTGATAGGATATGCCGCTTGTCAGTGAGCCGGCATGATGTGGCCAATCCTAGGGTACTGGGACTCTTGGAAACAACATGCTGACTAGTTCAAACTTGCGTTGTTTAGCATTAAAAACACGAAAGCTATGACATCATTTTTGAGTGAGCTATTCCTTTAAAAAGCTAACAAACATGGACTCAGTGCCACAAAACTCCACTTCATGGGGTCACTTTAGCATATCAGAAATAGTTTTGGGGTTTAGAAAAAAATAAATAAATTGTAACTGTGAGGAAATTCTGTGTGTGTTACAGTGTCAAGTGAATGTGTTTGCTATGAAGCAAACACCAGAAACTACCATTATTTGAGTGGGTGGAGGGAAGCCTTGCTTGGTCACAACAGCTAATCTATTATTTACTACACAGAAAAGAAAAGAACGAACTCAGAGGCTTCATGAGTGCATACTTGCAAGTGTTCATTCTCATGAGTCCAGATTTCTTGAGACCAATACATTTATCACAAAAAAAAAAAAAAAAAAAACGTGTCCAGTCTTTATTGAAAATGTACTCATTAGCATAACTAATGAAAGCGATAAAGATGGGGGAGAGAGGAGGGAGAGAGGGGGGAAAGTGCAGAGGAGAGAGAGACTGTGAGAGGCAGATCCCAGTGAGTAATATGGATGAGGATGCAAAACATCAAACATACAGCATCAGCCTCCTACACTCCAGTGCCAAAAGCGCACACAGCCCCTCCTGAGCTCAAATGTGTGGGCATGAATATCTGCATCCCTATTGCCTGCTTTCTGTTTTTGTTGATGTTTGGCGCTAGCTTTTCTTATCCTACATTTACATTTATGCATTTGGAAAGTGCATTTCTCCTAAGCAACTTACAATGTAAGATACAGTTTGTCAGTAGGTGATGTGTGTTCCCTGGGAATCAAACCCATGACCTTGGCATTGCTAGCAGCGTACTCTGCAAGTCAAGGTTGAGTAAAACTGTTGCAGTTTAATGTGTAAGGGGATTATTTTTAGCAGTGCATATGTTATTTTATCATACATTACCACTGGCCAGATGCAGTAATATATTAACTTTTATTATTCAAAGAACAATTCACCTAAAAATAAAAATTATTATTTACTCCAAATCTGTATGACTGGAGCTCTTTCAAAAAAGGTCATACTGACCTGAAAATGTACAGGATTGCTTCCATAAACTGGAGATCCTGGCCCTGAAAAGGAGGTAGGCAATAAAGTCTATGTTGTTCCATTAAAGTGGTTTTGACATTGGGTTAAGCTCTGGCTCACATCCCCTCTGGATCTCTGGCTCTTTTTCTCTCTGTTAACTCCTACATCAGTTCTTCAGGGTAGATGGCATCTTTCTTATTTAAAGGAGTCATGTCAAGAGGAATACAATTTTCCTTGATATTTTGACAAATAAGATGTCTTTCTATGTGAATTTTCATTTTCTACTTCTGTAATATTGTGATGTCACAAAGGTATTCATTAATTCGTGACTGCCTCTACAGCAACAACATCAACGCTTTCTTTACATCATCGCACCCTTGGCCCTGCCCACTGGGGCTCAATTTGTCCTCAGAGAGAGAGAGAGAGAGAGAGAGAGAGAGAGAGAGAGAGAGAGAGAGAGAGAGAGAGAGAGAGAGAGAGAGAGAAAGAGAGCAGGAAAAGCCAGTGCGTGCAGCGCCAAATGGAACGAGACATCTGTTTACTGTCGGCGCGATGCGCTGCAATGGACACTTCCATGGTAGATAGTATCATTGATTATAATGGGTTCAATTGCTTTTGACATGACTCTCTCATCTGGTGTAGGCAGGGTGTGAGTGTTAACAGTTGTGCTTGAGATAAACAGTTTTACATATTCAGATGCAATTTGTTGGATGCGCGTTATGTGTAAACCCTGAAATTTGGTTTTATAAATGTTGTAGTCTTGTGGAGTGTGTTCATTCTCTTCCGATTGAGTTTCAAATATGTCTGAATTTGAGGTGCTGCACAATGTTAACCAATCAGGGGTGTGTTTCCCAAAAGCATCGTTAGCAAACTATGGTCGCAAGTTCCATCGTTACCAACATAGTTCAACGATTTGCTGTTTCCTGAAACTGTAGTTCCAATGAACATTCGCAAACAGCATCGCAAGGTTGCGTAGTTGGAACTACAGCTCTCCACCTGTTCATTAATTTACATATTTCAAAATATTATACTTTCATATATGTAAAACATAATTTCCCAAATCACAGTGTAATTTTATATAGCCAATATGGCCAAATAAATTAACAGTAATTGTAGAAATATGCATGTATGGCCATATATCTGATTTCTGTATGGGATAACATGTTTGTGTAATTGGTTTTGTATTTATTGTGAGGTGTTCACAGAAGTAGAATATGGAATATTCTCAATAGGCTATGTTATAGAAAACAAATGTACAGGGCTCCAGGCTAAAAAAATTACTTAGGAGCCATTGGCTCCTAAACTGAAACATTAAGGAGCCCAATGGCTGTTTTTAGTCACCAGATCACAGAATTGCTCAATATTAATTGCTGTTCAGAAACAAGTTAGAAAGCCGAAGAAAAGTATGATAACTCATAAACCATTAATCGAAGGTTTAATAAACTGTATATATAGTTGAGAAAATATGTTTGCATTCCCTTTTGCCTCATAAATGTTCACACCCCTTTCATAATTTATATAAATATGAGATAATATTTTTTTATTTAGTACTGCTCTTCAGAATCTACATTACAGATATTTACATAAAGTATAGTATGCATGTAGTAGTGTGTTGTCTTCTTGAGCATCAATGAATGTTTGCACCTTGTGTAATAGTTGTGTACAAGTCCCTCAATAGACCTTTTTCACACTCCGGGTTTTGAAACGCGGAAGTAAACGTTTGCAGGGTAAACTTCGACAGCGGTGAATGGGAGACCACAGCAAATCTTATTTTCACTTACCCATTTGCCCCAAGAGCAAAAGAAGAAATCCAATATTACATTTGAATGACTTTCCATAAGAAAAATAAATAGAGAGTGGTAGATTAAGACAATCAGATGGGAGAAGATTCCAAATTTACTTTCTCTCAGCAGCTGTAATAGAAACCCCCTCGCAGCTGTGGTAATTATTTTTTTAAACTAATTCCAAGGTAATATAACACAGAGCATAATGTTATAAACTTACACTCAATACTAAAAAAAAAAAAAAAAAAAAGAAAATCATATAAAAAGTTTTAGAAGTTTAAAAGTTTAAAAATTTACACTGCTAAATAAGGTGGAAATGCGTCATTACAGTCTGTGAAAAAGGTCTATTGTCCTAAGTGTCAATAGCTTGATTTTATATATATATATATATATATTGTTGTAAATACTGTTACCGGATTGCCCAGACACAGAGACTACAAGAGTGCAAATTAAATGAAATCCAAGATGCAGTTTTTTGTGCTACTCCCAATCCCAATCAATAATTACCAGAAGAAAAAAAAAAAAGTGCTACACAATATGGGACTTTTCATTATAAAGAAGCCCGAAATGCACATGGGACTCTTATTTTAAAATGTCTGCACTCCCAGTTGTGAGCAAACTGACGGCTGATTCGCTGAGAAAGTGAATCTGATTCAAAGTGCTAACCTGAGCTCCTGAGTTCAAACCCTCAGTTCTTTTCAGGTGATTTATGAAAAAGACCCGATTCAAAAGAGTCATATGGTCACGACTCTCTCACACTGGATTTATTTTTTTATTAATATTGCAATTTTAACAAACAGAGAATACAATAACACACAAACAATCTTTCAGATAATAAACAAGTTATGGCTTAATAGTCAACAAGAGAAATTATATAAAGAAGCATTATTAACCTATAGAAAAATATTTTCTAAGAAATGAAAAAAAAAAGAAAAAAGAAATAATGAATAAAAGCATATTACGAAAGAATATTAAACATGGTAAAAATTCTAGATGTTTTTATAGCTTTATTATTAACAGACATTGAGATTGTATATAAATACAAATTTAATTCTTGTTTGAAGATGTTAAAGCGGGGTTTACTTTTTGTATATTTACATTTATGGATATAAAACTTTCCAATGAATAAAAGAAGGTTTATACAAAAACTTGTTTTGATTAAATTCTTGTCATTAATATAAAACCCAACAAGAATGTGTCTATAAAATAAGGAAAAATCTCAAAACACATTTTGGACAATCAAGGCATTAACTTTACTCCAGAAAGACTGAGCAAAAGGACACTCCCAAAACAAATGTATTACAGTTTCAGAAGAAACTTCTCAAAAAGAGCAGGATGTATCAATGTAACTTCTTTTGTAAAAAGCAAAAAATGCTTGACAGGATAAAATCTGTAAATAATTTTATAAGATATTTCTTTAACTTCGAAAACATTGTTCCAATAAGAGATAATGGATGGAAATGAGGTAACAAGGTTCAAAAATAAAGACCTGATTTTGTAATTGGATTTTTGTACAGAGAAACACATAGAACCAACCACAGTGGATTCAGGGCTGGGGGGACAAACAGAAATCATTGAGCCACTATTATTTTTTCTGAAGAGCATACAAATTTCCAAAGAGATGGCCTTGAAAACTAGATTAAAGTCTTTCCTAGATACTGGAAATTGGTATCTCAAAATAAAATCAGAGTAGTTGAATAAATTACCATCATTATCAAACAGCTGGTTCACTAACATCACTCCATTACTGAACCAGTTTTCAAGAAACAAGGATTTCCTCTTATGTAGAATATTACAATTATTCCAAATAAAACAAATTGTGTGGTGAGAAATTATGCTTGTAAATAAGTCTCCAAGCCAAAAGCATTTGCTGATGATAATTGGAAAGTTTAATAGGAAGTTTACTAATAGAATAATTGCACATTAAAAGAAAATATATACCTCCTAATTGAGAGAAGACATATCGTGGGATTACACTCCAAATAGAAGATTAATTGTGGAGGAAGCGTTTAAGCCAATTGATTTTTAGGGTATTATTAAGGGAGTCAAAATCAATAACATTTAAGCCGCCCTTATTATAGGAATTTAATATAACTGATTCTCTAATATAGTGAGTTTTATTTTTCCATACAAATTTAAGCAACATTACATCAATCAACTTGCAAGTAGACTTATCCACAAATAAGGACTGAGCAGCATAGGACAACCTGGAGATAACTTCTGATTTAGTAAGCAGAGTTCTGCCTTTCAGGGATAAATCTCTTAATAACCAAAGATTAAAATTTTTCTGTGTTTTCTTGAAAATTGGGTTAAAATTAACCTGACATCTTAATTTAGTATCTTTTGTTATTTGGATTCCTAAATACGTGACGCTCTCTTTAACAGGAATATTACAGATAGAGGATGTAGCACATTTTTTAATCTGTAGTAACTCACATTTATTAATATTAAGCACAAGGCCAGAAGCATTTGAAAAAGATAGAAGGGAGGTTAAAGCAACTGGGATCTGAGTGGCATCTCATAGAAACAACGCTGTTTCATCTGCCAGTTGGCTAATAATTAATTCCATACCGTCTATGGAAATTCCCTTCACAGGACTCTCTTTAATATGTAGATTTAAAAATTGTGTAGCTATTAGAAAAATGTATGGGGAGACCTTGTCTTACACCACGCTTTAAAGAAAATCTAGGAGAAGTGCCATTACTGAGTCAGATAGAGCTATTCCCTTTACAATAAAGCATTTTAACACATCCACAAAAATATTTACCAAAGCCAATTCTGTGCAGAGCCTGTAACATATATTCATGTTCTAAACAATCAAACACTTTGTAATAGTCAGGAAAAAGGATAAAACTATCAGTGGAAATAAGATCTGAATAATCGAACATATCTAAAATCAAGGGTATATTATTAGAAATATGTCTCTGATGGATAAAACCTGATTGACACACATCTATTATATTATTTAGAGTAAATTTGAGCTTCTTTGCTAAGACTAGGGCAATCATTTTATAATCAGTGTTCAATACGGAAATTGGACGCCAGTTTTCTATTAAAAGGGGATCTTTATTGGGCTTGGGAATTCATGTTATTAGCCCCTGACATAAAGAGGGAGGAAGTGTTGTTTTCTCAATATTCTCTAGAAACATTTAATGTAAAAAAGGTGCCAATCTTTGATTAAATGCGTTATAAAGCTCTGCAGATAGCCCATCAGTACCTGGAGATTTGTTCATTTTTAGATTATTTATTGAGTCAACAATTTCTAAAAGACTAATAGGTGCAACACATAGGCTACAGTCTTCTTAATTAATTTGTTTTATGTGAGATAATGAATCAAAAAATTATGTGGCAGATTGCTGGCAGAATTTAGAAGAACATAAATCATTATAACATTTAGCACAAAAGTCCGCAATTGTCTTAAAGTCATCAGTTACATTCCCATCAATACACAGTTGCTGAATAGAATTTTTAGCTCGCTGCCTCTCCAACCTAAAGAAATAGGAGGAGTTCTGTTCACCCTCCTCTAGCCAATTCTGATGAGATCTCATGAAGGCACCTTCAGCCTTCAGTTTATATATATATCCTCTAAGTGATGTTTCAGATCAATAAGCTCAATTCTCTCTAAATCTGTAAGATCCTCCACGTTTTTATGTGATAAAGCAGTAATTCTAGCCATAATTTTATCTTCATCATTTCTTCTTATTTTCACTAACATACTACAGTATTTCCGACAATACTTCCCACTTTTATGTTTGAGAAGTTCCCAATTACTGCAATACATATCCTCTTTATTAGCTTTATCCCAACAAAAGGAAATTAAGTTATCAATTTTAGAGAGAACTTCGATGTGTTGAAGAATTGAGGCGTTAAGTTTCCAATACGAGAATCTTTTACTCAAGGAGGCAGAGGATACAAATGGAATACAGATAAGAATGGCCTTATGGTCAAAAAATGGTGAGGGAAGTATGTCAGTCTTTATATTTGATAATTCTGCCGAGGTCAGACAAAAGTCTAGTCGGGGTTGACTAGAAAGTGAGTTATTGTTCCATGTGAATGCTTTTTGCAAGGGATGAGTTTCTCGCCACACATCAACAACAGAAAATCTTTGCATAAAAGATAACAAATAGTCAGAATTAGCATTAGTGGGTTGGGGGGGGGGGGGGCATCTATCTAAAGTACAATTCAAAACTACATTAAAATCACCACCAAATATTAAGGAAGAATTTGGAAATTTAGATAACATATAAAGTATATGAGTTTCTAATTTATCAAAAAAAAAAAATCTTATTATCTTTTGGTGAATTATACCCATAAAAATAGGCAATAATACATGTAAAATTTGCAAACTGAAAAGCTAATATGATGTAATTACCATAAATATCACAATCAGTAGCCAGAATCTTTCCACTAAAAAGATTTTTTAAGATATAAACTCTGGCAGAATGTTCATTTCCATGAGACATCCACATTTTTAACCCCCATTCTGATTTCCATAATTGACATCTTGTATAGTTGAATGTGATTCTTGTAGAATGCAAAGTCCGTGTTGAAACGTTTAAGATACAAAAAAACTGCTTTAAGCTTAAGGATGTTACGTAGCCCTCAACAATTTAAAGAAACAATAAACAAGGACATAAAAAAGAAAGAAAAACTAGAACAAATAGAACAATAATTGAAGAAAGAACTAGACCTAAGAACGAGTATGTAGATTAAGTATCACCTTGACAGAAAACCCAACCGGTCAGAACAAACTTATAGTAAGGGATGAGGACAACAATCCCTTCATATAGCTAGAGGATCAAAATGTACCATTGTAGTACAAAAACTATTAACTTCCTTAGAAAACAATTTAGAGATGAAATAATTCACATTGATTACATAGATCGTCGAGAGGCTTAAATAAAGAGTCTTATTTCCTTCTTAAATTGGTCATATATGATAAAAAAAATAAAAAAAACATTAATAAATAAAACTTTCGTACCATTAAAAGGAGGAGAAAAGGATTTTTTGATCAGGACGATAGAAGTCCTAGAAATGACGCGCATATCAATCCCAAGATCATGTCAGCAAATCAGCAGTCAAAGTGGAAATCAGTTCCACTAAAATTTAGACAGATGGAAATATTTCTGTACCATCTCAAATGCACGTCCACCGACGAAAAAAGCCCTTTTGTTCTCTTTTCGGGCTTTTTCAACTGCGGGCCATAGCTTAATCCTCCTCGCTCTATCGGCCGGTGACAGGTCTTCTGTGATTTTCAGGCGGTTTTCGGTCAGAAAATCAGCATCCTTGGTGGTACGGCAGACAGCATCTCGATAAAAATGCGAGGTGAATTGGAAGATAATTCCTCTGCCTTTATTATTTGGATTAACACAGCCAAGCCGATTTGCCACATCAACTACATCGGGGAATTTATCCTTAAATTGTGGTAGAAGGCGTTGGCACACGTTGATAACCTCCTGGCGGACATTCTCTCTTTCTTTCTCTGGAATTCCGTGGATTCTCAGGTTCCATCTACGAGTGTAGGCTTCCAAATGAGCCAGATGTTTTTCTCACTCAGCGGAATTAACCTCTTCCTTCTTTGTGTGTGAGTCAATACAATCAACTCTTTCTTTCAAACTTTTGACCTCGCTGCAGACAAACTCAATGGTTTCCATCATTCCAGAGATTCGTTCCGTATTCCTGCCAATTTCTTCTTTCATTTCTTTAATCACCCACAAATTTTCGGCAATCAACTTTTCCAACCCGTCTGATCTGTTTTTCACCAACTGCAAGAGCTCAGAGAGTTGTGTGGAGATAATTGCTGTATCTACTTGATCTGTTCTCCGAGGTTTAAAGGCCAGAGAATTGCACAGAGTATCAGGAAGCTGCGGAATTACCTCCTCCACCAGCATAATCTCAGAGTCATCATTTTGTTTGTGATAATTGTGCAAATTATCCTTCAACACCCCGGCTGCAGAAGTATTATCACGACATTCCGCTGCTTGTAAGTTACCGTTAACTTTGTTATCAGAGTTAGCCAGAGCATCCGACACTGTTTTCCCTGACTTCTTTGTGCCTTTTCTCTTTTCAGATCCTCCCATTGTTGTTGTTAACAAAGTTCAGGACATCCAGAAGGGTAATTTCTCAATAGATCCTCTCAAGTTTCGTTACAACTACTATAAAACAAGGTTGGGATTACTGAGCTCATAAACACACATGTCCTTGGGGTGCCATCTTGGACCGCCTCTCCTCACGCTGGGATTGTTGTTGTGTGCGGTGCAGTAAGCTCATCAGAATCAGAACGGGTGAAAAGCAGCACGAGATGCAACGAAACCGCATATGACCGCACACACCCCGACTGTCGCCAATGGCGACTAGATTTTAAATTATTGTCACAATTAATTATTTTTGGTCGCATTTGCAACAATTTTAGTCACAATCTGGAGCCCTGATGTATACTTCTTGTTTGCAGAAGTCTTTCAATTAATGTTTGCAGGGAGAACAAAACATAGACCAAGTAGGAAATTACACAAAATGTTTAACACAAGTTATGTCAGTCAGATGAAATAATAGAAAATACAGTAACCAAACCGTATTTAAAAAAAAAAAAAATAGCAACCAAACATTCTCTGAATTAAATATTCTCTGAATTATGCTCCTGCAGGATGCATTCTGCCTTGATGTGGGTTCAGTGGATCATCATAATCAGTAGCAGCAGCATCTTCATCATCAGCAGTACCAGCATAACCCCCTCTTCCTCCTCAGTTAGTTGAACAAATTTCTGTGACTGCAATGTTGTGACTGGATTTGAGGAGTTTTGGGGCAAATCAGCATGGTGTTCATAAGCTGTAACAGCAAAGTGGGGAGAAATTTGTCCTTATGTAGGCATTTATATACAATAAATGACTTCTGCGTCACCTTCTGTACACAAGCAGTAGGATTCTTTGTAAAGCCACCATTGTTGAGCATTTGATACACACATAGATACTGTATTTATTAGGAGAGTCATTAATACACCTGCTACTGATGTACCTGAGGAATGGATAGAAACACCGTAGTGGATAATAATCAACTAAATTAACTAGCTAAATGTGAGTGTTTCATTACTGATTTGTGAAAGTAATAGGGCACAGCTTAATTTGATTATCAAATTATTATATTCATCTGTTAATGGGTTTTTGGTTTTAAAATAGGCTGCTTTCATGCTGTTTATTTTTTTTTCATAGTTTTCATGCTGTGGCTTGGGAAAAATAAGAAGTAAGGTCTCTGTAAATGTAAATTGCTAATTTGGTGCTAGAAAATCACTTGCCATTATATCAAACGAAGTTGAAAGCTATTTGGTTCATTAAATGAAGCTTAACATTGTCTTTGTGTTTGTTTTTGAGTTGCCACAGTATGCAATAGACTGGCATGTCTTAAGGTCAATATTAGATCAAAATGGCAAAAAAGAAACAGCTTTCTCAGTCAATCATTGTTTCGAGGAATGAAGGCAATACAATGCTTGAAATCACCAACAAACTGAAGATTTCATACAAAGGTGTACACTACAGTCTTCAAAGACAAAGGACAACTGGCTCTAACAAAACAGAAAGAGATGTTGAAGGCCACATGTACAACTAAACATGAGGATAAGTACATCAGAGTCTCTAGTTTGAGAAATAGACACCTCACATGTCCTCAGCTGACAGCTTCATTGAATTCTACCCACTAAACACCAGTTTCATGTACAACAGTAAAGAGAAGATTCAGGGGTGCAGGCCTTATGGGAAGAATTGCAAAGAAAAAGCCACTTTTGTAACAGAAAAACTAAAAGAAAAGGTTAGAGTGGGCAAAGAAACACAGACATTGGACAACAGATAATTGGAAAAGAGTGTTATGGATCTTAACCCCATTGAGCTTTTGTGGGATCAGCTAGACTGTAAAGCACATGAGAAGTGCCCGACAAGACAGCCACATCTATGGCAAGTGCTACAGGAAGCGTGGGGTGAAATGTCACCTGATTTTCTGGACAAACTGACAGCTAGAATGCCAAGGATCTCCAAAGCTGTCAGTGCTGCTCATGGAGGATTTTTTGATGAGAACTCTCTTTGATGTAGTTTAAGAAGTTCTGAATTTTTTTTTCAAATTGTAATAGTAATTGTTCACATTATTAATGTCCTGACTATACATTGTGATCAGTTGAATGCCACTTTGGTGAATAAAAGTACAAATTTCTTTCCATAAGAGCAAAATTTGTACATTATTCCAAACTTTTGGCAGCCAGTGTATGTTTACATTTACTGCATACAATATGATACGTGTCTCGTATAATCTTGAAATCTGTGGTCATCTGTTCAATATACAGTCCCTCCAGGATTTTGCGATCTTGTGATTGCAAGAATTCTAGCAAATTCAACCAATCTCCGATTATATGCGGTAGCTTGCCATTTTTTGTAATTTCCGCACAAGAGCAAAAAACGTAAATCTGAGGGAATCTCATCGCTTTCCTCATGTTTGACAGCGGCAAAACAAATGCTTGAAAAGCCTGATGCAGTCGCAACATATCCAAATGCACAGCTGCCGCAAAATCCTTCTAAACTTTGGCGGGACTGCAGACAGCACATATAGCCTAGCCTACATCACAGCTAGCCTTTAATCTTCACCCTGTATGCTGCGAATGAGACACAAAAACCAGGTTTATACTTAGAATCCCTAGCATTCACTTAAAACCCCCATTAGGTGTAGAAAAATGTGATTAGAATTTGAATTGCTTAATACAGTATGCTACGAATCTAAAAATGGCAATTTATGCTGACACTAAATGTTCATAAATGTTTTTTACTGATCACATACATACATGTATGTAACATATATTTAACAATTTGACAAAAATTACATTTTTGTATGCAATTTTTTATTTGTACAATTTTTTGAAACACTTGTGGAATTGAAATTTGTACATAAATTCTCAAATATATAAACTCTAATTGTATTTGTTTGTATGGCAATAAATCAGACAATGTAATAATTGTAAAAGGCATAATTATTGAATCCTCATTTGTGTTTTTTAGTTAGCCGATATATTGCATGTCCATTTTAACCTTAAGTTTTCTTGCATTGTCTGAGGCAGAACATGTTAATAAAAAATAATTAAGGGTCTTCCAATATCCACAGGATTTGTATGTTTTGTGTGTGTGTGTGTGTGTGTGTGTGTGTGTGTGTGTATGTGTGTGTGTAATTGTTTTGTTTTTTTTTGCCTGCTAACAGCATATTGAGTTATTGTGCACTAAAATATTTACATGTTATTGCATTTGCAATGTAATTAACACAATTATAGAGGTGTATAATTATGATTTGTGCATTTTCACTGCAAAACAACCCCCAAAAATGCCTCAAATTGCATCGCAAAATTTGAGAAAAGTCGCAGCAAATTCAGTCATTATGGGCCGCAAAATTCAGGAAAAAGTGCTGCGAAATCCTGGTGGGACTGTATATATATATATATATATTATCCTTTAAACCAGGAAGCCAGAGACCGCTGTAGTGCTGAAAAAAAAAAAAGTGTGCACATACTGCATATTCTAGAAAAATTATGCTTTCTGTTTCATTCTATGAATGGAATCCACATGAAATCAGTAAATGAAGTTGTTATAACAATGCAGTGATGATTGAAAGTAAGATATTTGCATTAGATTATGTGTAATTACAGTATTTGTAATGTTTACATGCGCTAATGTAAACGGTAGCGCCTTTGCCATATTGCACCTGTTACCCCAGTATGACAGCCTTCGCCACAGTAGGACCTGAAAATATTGTTTTAATATGTTTTTATACTTGGTTTTAAATAAAGACTTCCTACCAGCCATAATTCGTGTCCGAGACGTCTTCATACATCAGTCTTTCAGTATCAGCTAACCTCATGTGCATGCCACAACGCCACCTGCAGTTGTTCACCTCAACAGCCCAATAGTGTCTGACTCTGTGGCTCTGAAGAACATCTCAAACACACACACAGGTCAGATTTTTCCGCCATGTGATGAGAGCTCGTTGATTACGAAAACGATCATTTATTTTTGATCATTTTTATTTTATTTCAGTTTGTTTTTTAATAACTGCTGTTAGTTTCGCTTAGTTTTAGTTTTTCATTTATTTTAAAATATTTATTTTATTTCAGTTTACGAAAAAGATTTTAATCAATAGTTTTAGTTTTCAGTTTTAGTTTACGAAAATAACCTTGTTCATTTGCCAGACCCAGTCTGTATCTTTCACTCCATATATATTTAACTCTATATCTTTCGTTGTATCAAGAATAAAAGTGGCATTCTTATTGGTTTTTGAAAAGTGTGCATGTGTATGTGCTCAAATGTGGTAAAGTGAGGTAAGAGGGAAACCCCACTATTGCAGCTCACTGCTGTGAGAGGTTGTGATGAAAACAAACACACCAGCAACAGAGGGGCATGTCAAAATAACGCGAAACAACGGAGAACAGAAAATAACAGAAGTAGTCTTCAGATGCCATGTTCGCTATTTACAGCAGCATTGCGAGGAAATAATGTTGCTGTAGAGCTGCTTACTGACTGCTTGTATACTGCAGTAAAAAGTACGCACTTACAAAGTGCATATAAACGTAAATGTCTATTTCGTGTCTTAAGCAGTTTTTTCACAGTAAACGGCTTTCTGTCCATGTAAATGAGCTGTTATAATTTGATATCCATTCGATCTCTGCAGAAGTTATTACTCCACCCCCTGAGAAACTTAATTAACGACAGCTCCACATTGTTGAACCAACGTGGTTTACTACTAACATTATCAGTGGACCTCACTAAACTGCAAATATCATAAACTGCTATATATATATATATATATATATATATATATATATATATATATCAGTGGCGAATTCTCAGGGCCAGCAAAGCCTTCTCTGCTGGCGTAACATGCCAAATAAATAAACATTTTTCGTCCTTTCATTCTCAACACCTTTTTGCCTATGTATATAGCAACATCAGGAGTTTTCTAAGTGTAAATTAGGCTGCTTAAGAATTCAGTGTCGGATTACATTTTGAAAAATAGTGCTGCGTTCCATTCAACTTGGAAAGTCGGATTTTACAACTTCCTACTTGGATAAGTGCAGTGGAATGCATCTTTAAATCAGAATTACAACTTGTAGGCTTGTGCAGAAATTCTCAACTCTGATTTTGCCAAGATGCAGGGGCATGATGTCACACAAACATGTCGACACTCAGGGAGATATACAAAGTAAGTGATAAACATTCACTTTATTAAGTAATATCGATAAATTAGTTTGTTTCCACATTACATGATATTAAAGATTGTTTAACAAACACCTGCAGAAACAGGTGTATAAGACATGGTAAATTATAATCTCTTTTGATAATTGTACACCTGAAGCACAAATGCTAGCGCTGCAGCATTGTTTATCAGTTGTGTTGCTAGGAGACATCTGTAATGAGTGTCAAACTCCTGCTAAGCTAATGGGAGCATTGCAGTTCCGAATATCAGGGAATGGAATGCATTTATGGTCGGAGATCGGAGATATCAAGTAGGAATATCCCTCATCCAACTTGAATGGAACGCAGCATAACCGTGTACCCTGACGAAACAATATTTATTGCAAGCAACATTTAAATCGCAAATATTATTTGATAGAATTTTCCAGATATTATAGACCTCCTTGTTAGATTCATATGAAAAATTATGATTTTTGATGTTCATTTCACAAAACAGTCATTCTGCAGTTAAAATTAGGCTTGCTTGAGCATTAAGTGTCATTTCAAGTTCTGGCTTTCATGCGTGGACGTGTTTTTAAAATGTCAGTTGGTATTACTTGACTGCCATGTAATGTATGATAGGCTTATGGCGTCTTATTCATTGTGAAGCTGTGTTTTCTTAATGGCATGAATCGCACTGAAGTCCTAGACTTAAAATGCATGGCCCGCGGCTGATATATATATATATATATATATATATATATATATATATAAACATGATTTAGCCAATTTATAAGCCTTTTTTAACAATCAAATTTGTTAAATTTTTGTTTAATTCTCCAAAGATCCTCAAAATAATAATAATAAAAATAAAAATAGGACATTTATATGAATATATGAATGCTACACTATATTGCCAAAAGTATTCGCTCACCTGCCTTTAGACGCATATGAACTTAAGTGACATCCCATTCTTAATCCATAGGGTTTAATATGACGTCGGCCCACCCTTTGCAGCTATAACAGCTTCAACTATTATGGGAAGGCTTTCCACAAGGTTTAGGAGTGTGTTTATGGGAATTTTTGACCATTCTTCCAGAAGCGCATTTGTGAGGTCAGACACTGATGTTGGACGAGAAGGCCTGGCTCACAGTCTGCGCTCAAATTTATCCCAAAGGTGCTCTATCGGGTTGAGGTCAGGACTCTGTGCAGGCCAGTCAAGTTCTTCCACACCAAACTCGCTCATCCATGTCTTTATGGACCTTGCTTTGTGCACTGGTGCGCAGTCATGTTGGAACAGGAAGGGGCCATCCCCACAAAGTTGGGAGCATGGAATTGTCCAAAATCTCTTGGTATGCTGAAGCATTCAGAGTTCCTTTCACTGGAACTAAGGGGCCAAGCCCAGCTCCTGAAAAACAACCCCACACCATAATCCCTCCTCCACCAAACTTCACAGTTGGCACAATGCAGTCAGACAAGTACTGTTCTCCTGGCAACCGCCAAACCCAGACTCGTCCATCAGATTGCCAGATGGAGAAGCGTGATTCGTCACTCCAGAGAACGCGTCTCCACTGCTCTAGAGTCCAGTGGCGGCGTGCTTTACACCACTGCATCCGACGCTTTGCATTGCACTTGGTGATGTATGGCTTGGATGCAGCTGCTCGGCCATGGAAACCCATTCCATGAAGCTCTCTACGCACTGTTCTTGAGCTAATCTGAAGGCCACGTGAACTTTGGAGGTCTGTAGCGATTGACTCTGCAGAAAGTTGGCGACCTCTGCGCACTATGCGCCTCAGCATCCGCTGACCCCGCTCTGTCATTTTACGTGGCCTACCACTTCGTGGCTGAGTTGCTGTCATTCCCAATCGCTTCCACTTTGTTATAATACCACTGACAGTTGACTGTGGAATATTTAGTAGCGAGGAAATTTCACGACTGGACTTGTTGCACAGGTGGCATCCTATCACAGTACCACGCTGGAATTCACTGAGCTCCTGAGAGTGGCCCATTCTTTCACAAATGTTTGTAGAAGCAGTCTGCATGCCTAGGTGCTTCATTTTATACACCTGTGGCCATGGAAGTGATTGGAACACCTGAATTCAATTATTTGGATGGGTGAGCAAATACTTTTGGCAATATAGTGTATCTCATTAACAAAAGGTTTTCAAGACATGAAAATAAACGTGTGTTTACATGTGATGATCAAGAGAACTTTGAGGCAGGTTCTCTCTCTACCTCCATTTGATGTGATGGTTGTTGATTTTGAAAGGCTTTGCTGAAATAATGGAAGATGGCTTTATTGTAACCATTTGCACAGGGAATCCATCTAGATAGAAATGGCAACAATTATATCAGCAATCAATTGTACATCGTCTTTCTAAGCTGTTAAATTATGGCTCTGTCTTCCTGTTCTCTGACAGAGAAACATCATTTATCAACTGAGAATAAAGTTGAGAATTCTAATGAAGCTGTAATCCATTTGAATTGAGTTACACCTTTTATTTAAACAACACCACTAGAAAGAATTTTGAGCCATATTTAACAGGCTACTCTGCAAATGCGTCAGCTTTTATTGCATAAAAACTATTAAAGGTGAATCATTGTAATCTTCCTGTCTTCATTACTGCTTTTATGCACATACAGATGAGCACAGATCACAAACAGAGAACATAACACTGCCATATGCACCACTACTGAATGCTGAGTTATGCTCTTTTAATGAAACACTACAATTACTTTCTTTGACATTTTTAGGGAATGTAACAGCTTCCGTTTGTCTATTGTCTGTATTTATTTGTGTAATACTTTTTCTTTGCTTCCCTGTATAACTATATTCTCCTCTTGTGGAAAAAATAAAACACAATGAGTTCAATGTTATGTAACATTATAAACAACAGGTTAAAGACTGTCACCATAAACACAAGGGGGACATCTTGTGGGTGTATAAACAACTGTTTCAATAGTCCAATAAGTGCACTGTGAAATCTGCAAAATGATTCTGTGTACAACAAAACATTGTTTAATTCTCATTAGCAAATTACTAAAAAAAATAATGAAAGAAAGAAATATCTAATACACAAAAAATAACAATGAAATATTTATTAAATTGTAAATTACTTTATATATCATAGCAGTATTTGTAATGATTTTATGCTGATTTCAATTAAAAATTAATTGCATTGCCGTAATTTGTACCGAATTAAAGTAAAGAAAAAAAAAAGTAAAGATGTCAGGACGCAGTATAGGATGATAATTTGGAGGGTATATGTGCTTAATTGTCATGAAAATTATTTCACAATGCAAAAAATAAATAAAAATAAGATATAAAAAAATGTATTAATTAATTACTCTATTTATTTCAGAGATGCCTGTGATGACCTTTGATTTGGCCCACCTTGCCGTAAATGACAAATTTATTTATTTGTTTTATTTAGAAGTGAAATGTTCATTTTTTTTTTTTTTTTTTTTGTAAGATTAACCCTAATAGTTAAACATACACAAACCAATTTGAATATAAGCCTGAGATCTAATGCCACTATGTGTAAAGAGAAAATCTTGTCTGAGAAAGAAAAAAGAATGAGATAGGACAGAATAGCCATGCTGAAATGAGCACTTCGTTAACAAAACGTACAGCAGTATTACGGTAATATTATCATGGTGACATCTTCATCTCCATTCTTTAAAGTACCTTTAAGTGCCACAGAATGTTTTGCAAGGGTTACAGTCATTTGTTTTCTTTATTTCCAATTAGCAAAGATCACACCCTCAATTAAACATACTCCTTTTCGTTTCACTGATGGAGCAGTAGGGGGCTCTCTGGACTCATTGTTTCATGTCTCCAGAGCAACAGAGGCAGTGAAGGCAAAAAGACTAGCACAGCAGAGAGAGAGAGAGAGAGAGAGAGAAAAATAGACAGAAAGATTAAGCAATGGATGGCTCTAATTTAACAGGACAAAAGAGTGTGACTGTGCTTTGATATGCTGTAGTGGAGCTGCTGAGAAACAGTGAAGAAAGAGAGAAAGATTAAGAGAAAGAGCCGGGATTACTTTCTGGATATTTATAACAGAGTTTATTGGGAGAAAGGCTGTATTAGTATATAGTCTCCTTTTACACTTGCAAACAAATGCACACATGCACACACAAAATGAAAACAAAACAATGAATGAGGGGATGCTACAAAGGCCACATCCATACTAAAGCTAATTACAGTTGTCACTCCTTGGATCACTTGGATTTGTCCTCTACAACTATTGGGTATAGCGCTGTCTACAGAGTTTATCAATGATCTGATTTGATTTGAGGGTGAATATCGAGTTAAACTACAGCCTGTGCATCATACAAAGTGATTGTATGCCTTCGAAGACATCAAATATAATGCACAAACTACTTTTATGTCACTTTTGAGTGCTTTATTAAGCATAAGAGTGAGTCACTGTTGGCTGCCATTGTATTGAATTCAGCCAGCAGGACTGGACTCAATTATAATTAAATTATCTCCCAGTGTGTTCAGCAAAAGAAAGTCATACATGTTTGGAATGACATAATGGTGACTAAATGATGACTATTTTTATTTTTGGGCAAACTATCCCCATGTGGTTGTCAAGTGTGTACATGGACTAAAGTAACTCAATACTGTACAATAGCACAAAGCACAACGGCACATGTCTATATTTATTCTCTTTGTCAAGTTTCTGCATATTTTTTTACTTTCTCTAATGCACACTCCTTGGGACACCATAAGAGAATTCCTACTACACATCTGCCCATCTCTTCCTCTCTTCTTTCCATCCTTTTATTTTCTCTATTTACTGTATATTTCCAGGGACACTCTCTCCTCTTTGATAAATCTTGCAGCTGTATGGCAGAGAACAGTAGGGCTCCCACACCCCACTCTCTACTGTACTATCTGTTGTTCGCTTGCTTATCAGAGTCTGACACCTCAGTTCTGCCATTAGCAGCCATCTATGTCCTGCTGCTGCTCACTCAGCCTGTGGATTGCTGCTCAAAACTCTATTACACACAGTATGAAACCACTGTAATCAATCAACTGGATGAACTAGGATATTTCTTAGTTCCTAAATATTTCCATGGTCATTAGATTATCACTAAAGCCCCTTTAATGCAAATCAGTCCACTTGGCATACAAAAGTAATATATGCCAGTTATTTCATAGAAATAAATCAGGAAACAAAGCAAAATACACAGTTATGCTTGTGGATATCCAGTTTATATGCTAACCTGAAACAAAAGTCTGAATATCTTTCAAAGATTTGATGTCACTAATCTCCTTAACTTGGTAGCTAAAATCCAGAGATTATACTTTTACATTTTCAAAAGCACTCTTCTACACTTGATACTAACATGTGAATTGATTATAAACCTTGTTGTATCACGAAATCGAATTAATGGGCAGCAGTTTTTGATCGCTGCCATCACTTGGCCATGAAAGCATGAGCGTTTTGATGCAGTGGCATTAGCCAGAGGGGTGTTTTCTGGTCGAGCACTGATGTGTGTCATCTACTGTATTCAGTTTATTAAGGGCCAGTCAATATGCACTAGAAACATAAATTCAGAACTGAACTCTAAGTGACCAGAAATTAACCAAAAATGGTCTGAAAGGGTAACAATAATGTCAAAAATAATTGAACGCCTGGTCTAAAATGCCATTTTCTCTTCCTCTGGTCACTTTCATTCTAAATGACTTATGGCCATCTGTCACAAAGGAAAATACAATGCCTTTTTCTGTTATATATAGCAGTGAGGAAACTATTAATGCAGTGATGCAGACACATTGGATAAGGTGGAAAAATAAATAATATTACATAAGAATTTCAGAATTTCAATTTGGCAAAGTTGGAGTGTTGCTGAGGAGGTTTTGAATTCAAAATGGTCCAACAGACAAGCAAAATGCTTTTTTGGAGGGCTTTTTTCATTTTTAATGAATAGTTAAAGTATTGGTATACTCAGAATACAGGAGTGGATATTGACAGTCCACTTGAATAATATGTTTGACTTGAATAAACACAATTAATTTAGATGTAGCACATTTTTTAATTTACCTTATAATTATTATTATTTATTTTTTCTGAACATGTTGTTTGTTTAGTTTAGTTGTGTTGTTTTTTTTATTTGTTTTGTTTGCGTGTTTGTTTTTTATTTTGTTTGATGGTTTTAGTTTAGTTGTTTTTTTGTTTTTCGTTTAGTTTGATGTTTGTTGACGTATTTGTTGCCATCTCTGTTTAGCAACTTTTTAGCATTCTGAAGTCAACATCGCAAATATTAGCTGGTGAGAGAAGTTATTTTGGAGAGAGTTTTGAATGCTAGCAGCTTGCTTAGCCCTTGCTTCTTTGATCTCTCTTTCAATGCTCTGATTCTGTTTTGCCGTTCAAACCAAGTGCTTTCAACAATGATCAAGCTGAGTTCTAATCACGCATACAAAGCTGTGTTTCCTCCGCTACAGCTGGTGCCTTTGGCTTGCTTTCAAAAGAACCGGAGCAGGTGTGCTCATACTCTCACTTGAAAAGATGGAGAGGGGAACATCAAAATGATTCTACAATCCATTACCTTGTGCGGAATAATATGTAATGGCAAGATCATTTTGACTCTGAAACTAAACTAGACTGAGTGTCTGTACTGGTGACAGAGGAAGGATGGCCACTATGTTTTATTCAAGATCCATGAAAGCTTAGACATGATAAGTGTCCAGTGCTGAGGACCCCAAAGCCAGGGTTCTTCAGGTCAAATGATGTGTTCTCGAGAACATCTCCAATGGTCTATATGGCCACTTCTGTCTGTTGAAATAAGAATCAATCACACCTGAGAACATTTCTGTTAGAATTGGATTTACTTTTATGCATTGTTCAAATTGTGTCAGAGCTCTCGGGGCATCCCTTTAAAACCCACCACAATGCAAATTTACCAAAACCACACTTTTTTTTTAATTTTTTTATTATCTCTGATGGCCTGGATAGTTACTGTTACTGTTTGATAGTGAGCTAACATTTAGCATTACATAAACACCAGCAAAACTATGTGTGTATTAACTGCATGCATACTAATGAACCTAGCAACTGTTTAATTTTAAGACAAACAATGATTTAATTTTATTCATTTCAAGTGTTGGTGTACCAACAATCATAAATCAAAGAAGAATTATATCTTACCATCAAAAGGTGAAAATGAAGATGCAGTGTCAATCAGTCGTAAATTCCTTCAGAAATTCCTTCTGTCTGTAAATTCCTTCAGAAAACTTCCTTTGAAAATTTTTGATCTTAACAAATATGCTAATTAAATTAACATTTATGTTTATTTTGTCTTCCTTCCACATTAACATTACCATATTTTGTGCTTCATTAAAGATGATGTGTGTAATTTCTTTGCCACTATTGTCACCAAAGGAACTGCAAAAAAAAAAAAAATAAATAAAAATGCCTGCTATTGAACAGTTTCCTAAACTCCCTGACTTCCAAACAGATGCTAAACTAATGCTAATTTTGGGGCTGCACTTTCATTGTAAGGGAAAGAGATTCAATGAAAGTGAATGGCGACTGAGGCTAACATTCTGCCTTACATTTTCTTTTGTGTTTCAAGGAAGAAAGTCATACAGGTTTGGTCAATTCTGAAATGTTTTGGGTGAACTATCCCTTTAAATTCATTTTCTCAGTTCGATTCCATTCTGTCAATAAACAAGCACAACCTTTCCAACGCCGAAAAGCCAGGGAGATCTAAAATGTGACTTGTCCTCCAAGCCGTTTTTCAAAATGCCACAGGATATTTCAAAACCACATTGACATATGGCAGCAGTTGGTCTGATTTAAAAATGGGGTTAATTTATGGGTTATGTTAATGATGAAGATGATGGAAAGATAGGACACTAATGCAGAATGAGAGAGGGTGGGCATGGGCAGTGCTGCCTGAGAGGGCTCTGTAAGGGGGGATGTTTTGTTTCTATCTCTTCTTGCACCCTCCCCCATTGGCTGTCTTGTTGGATATGTCACCAGTGTTGCTCTAATTGCCGCTTTTCCTGTGCGCATGAAGCTTGGCTATGGTGGGTATTGCACGCATCCTGACTTTAAGCACAGTGACATGATGGTCAGAACTTGCTGGCGTGTCCTTACAGGCCGGTTTCTGGCTTGTGTTTAAAGCACTGTTAATTTCTTCTGCTAATCAGTGTTCAATGTGGCCCAACCATCTGCCCTTGTGCTTGATGGTGTTAAATACATTAATGTTACAATTCAAGATAAGAAACGCGAGATTGCACAGGAGTCAGTTGGCTATTTATTATGCGTGTTTTCAGACTCTTAAAGGAATAGCACCTAAAAAAATGCTGTCATTATTTCCTTACCTTTGTATTGTTGCAAACCTGTATGTCTTCCTTTCATGGAACACAAAATGAGATGTTAGGCAGAATGTTAGCCTCAGTCACTATTTACTTACATTGCATCTTTTTTCCATTCCATGAAAGTGAATGGTGACTGAGACACATTCATCCTAACATCTCCTCTTGTGACATGGAAAAATAGCTGTGATTCAAACAGAAGTTTCACTTTCTGTCATTATAAGCATATTGATACATTCTCTAGACTCAGTTACAGCAAGCCTCAAAACTTTCTCCAAAACTCTAAAATAGCTGGCTGCATTTTGAAGAAGCATTTGAACCTTAACGTTAATCAAGTGTTTCAGCTTGTAGCAATCACCCACGATTTCCCACGAGTGCAAGAAAGAAATGAAACAGACAAAAAAAAAAAAAAAAAAAAAAAAAAAGGGAGAGGCAGAAAAACAGTCTCTCTTTCTTCACAAAATGATGATGCTGAGAGTAAAGCACAGGTATGCAATTAAAGTTCATCCACCAGCCATAACCACAGAGTAATAATTGAGCCGTCTCCAATACATTTTCTCTCTGACTTTTGGATTACCTATAAGCTCTCTCCTTTTCTGAACACAGAGAAAATTTGCATAATTACTAAGAGTGTTGATTTCTAAACCTTAACGTCCTTTTTGGAAGAAAATGTGTTTCCCACTGTGCATTTTACTTACTATACATTCAAGCATAAGTTTCCACTTTGCTGGTGTCCTTAATGCATATAATTAACAGTAATGCTTGTGCATTTCAATTTAGTGAATTACAAAGAGGTAGTTGCAATATGGGAATATTTTCACACTTACAGTTACTGTTATTTGACATTTGAAAACATATTTATAGGACACCTACACCAACAAAACAAATTTTAAAGGTTAGATCAGGTAGAAATAGATTCTTGAGGTAACAATGGCTTATTATTATTGATTTTTTTGAAGTGACTACAGTTCTTAGAGACAACGGCTACAAAAAACCCCCAGTAAAACACAAACTATCATAAAAGTAGTCTATTGACTTGTTTCAGTGACGTCATTTTTCCCCACAGCCACCATATCTGTGACCATCAGTGGGAGGAAACAATGGCTGTGAATGGAAAAACACCCGAAAAACGATATCAAGAAAAACATCACAAACTGCTTTTGATCCATACCAAATCCCAGGAAAAGTTCATACAGGTCTGAAGACAGCACAAATATTGCCAAATTGAACTTTCGCAGACATTTAAAGATATTTTATTCACGATTCATACACGGACACCGGCAAGTCTGATATGTGTCCGGCAAGTACACACACACACTGGCACATTACCGTAAACATCTCTCATTCAGAAGTTACAAATGTTTTTTGTGTTGTTTTCTGGTCTGATATAGTCACAGCTGTAGCAGCCAATAATGTAATAACTACCGTTAATGTAATAACTGCCAATAACGTAACACATGTTCCATTCTTAATGTAATACAAGTCAATAATGTAATAACTTACCAATAATGTAATAAAATTTCTGAACCAATAACGTAATAACTTTTTGCCCATAATGTAATAAGTTCTTACATTATTGACTGGCTATTACATTATTGGCTGGGTTAATAAAAAAATAATAATAAATGTATGACATTATTGGCAGTTATTACATTAATGGTAGTTATTACATTATTGGCTGCTACAACAGTATAAAAAAAAACGTCTGTGATGATCCCGTCTGTATGAATGTAAGAGCTACTTTTAAATCCTCAAGAAGGTTTTTGTTGCATCTCACAGTGCAGCATAATGAAGGTACTGTATATGGAATATTGGTCACAAATATGATGGAGCGGTCATACAGTGACGTCACATGAAACAGGTCAATACAACCCATACACTATATTTTCAGTCTTCTACAATGTACTACAACAATTTAAATGTAAGTCTGACTCAAAACTTTCATATGGCTTCAGAAAATTTAGACCATAGCACATAAGTCATATGGGCTAAGTTTATGGTGTTTTTTGGAGCTTGACAGCTATGGTTACAATGAACTGTAATTTTATGGAAAAGAACTGCATCAACTTTGTTCAAAAATTCTCATTTTGTGTTCCCCAAAAAAGAAGAGAAAACCACCGCACACCTGATAAATCATCAGCAGGTGCGTGGGAAAATTAACTTAAGTAAATAAACAAGAAACAAATCCCGCACACTGCTGCTGCTTGCAAATAAATAATTTAACAATAATTAATTCTGTTCCCCAGACAAAAATTACAGAATATGGAGGTAAATGATTTGACAGTTTAATTGAAGTTTAATTTTTCAGTGAACTATTCCCAAACAGAGCTCTTTGATCAATGACACTATTATTCTGAATATAGAGAGAAAAAGAGAAAGTTCACAAGGCAAGGTGTTTCTCCGACACTTCAGGCTTACTGGAACATCAAGTGTTTGTGCAGATGGAGGTGAGATATGGGGACAGAAAAGAGAGTTCAGAGATAGAACATCTCTTTGAAATCCTCTCCTACTGCTTTATTCTGAATTGCAGCATTTAGTTCCATAGGTTTGGTTTTTCTGATGCTTAAATGACCTTTCTTGAATGACTGTCAATCTCTGCTGGTCACCATCAAACACACAGCACAGTAGGAAGTTTAAACACCCATAGAGTGTGCAAGTGTGTTAGTCTTTCATTGTAAACCAAAATGACTCTGACAGCAAATGTTAGTTTGTGAAAGAGGTTGGTTTAGTGGTCGTGTCCTGTGTGTATTTGTCTGTTTCATCGTCTTGTTTGGTTTTATGAACACATAACACCCATAAGTAAACATGCCAGCCTGGTCTCATGAACACTACGTGACCGTGGCAACATTTTTGTAAAATGAAATTACATGCTTCATGACACATTTTCCTGCAGTTTCCCAGTGAAATGTCCAGAGTGGGGTGCTAAAAGCAAGTGAAATAATACAGTAATCAGACAGGGCTTTTAGGGTGAATATTATATGGAGGTTTTAATGAGTAAAATGTACCTCCCTAACCTAAAACTTGAAAGCACATTTTATAAGCAATCAAGTAATCTCATGTCACTTCTATGACTCTTTCGTCTCACATGTCAGCTTGTGTACTTGGCTGGTCTCGAATCATGTACTGCAGAGTCCAAAGTCCAACACTCTATCAGGCGTTCGTTTCCCATAAAATGACAGAGTTCACTGCTTAACCACCATAGTACAATGCATCGTTGGAGAAATTAACTAGCAAGTCACGACTGTCTCCCAAAACCCTATAACTATTTCACACTTCCATCGTTTGAACAACGTTGGTTCAACAACAAAGAGCTGTCATTAATGGCATTACACAGGGCGTGGAGTAATAACTTCCATGAATATTAATTTATAAAAGCTTATTAACACGTACACCAGAAAGCCATTAAATGCAAGACAGCTGCTGAAGACAGGAAAGCTGCATGCACTGTAATGCGACAGATGCATACGCTGCAATAGATGGATTTCCCTCTACATCACTGTTTCTCCAACGCACTTGAACACATACGCATATGCACACTCTGCAAAAACATCTAAACAGCACTTATGTGTTAAAATAAACACATGAAAGCTGTGCACACTGACAGAAACTGTGTGTGATAAAGCGCTTTCTGTTAACAGCCTTTAATCCCTTAAACGACTGCATTTACATTTACATGATGTTTCACAACACGCTTTCTGCAAAACCCCGGAATAAGTTGTTTTCTTAAATACATGTAAACATGGTGACAGAAGGAAAAGATATATATGGAATGGAAGCCTCAGCGAAGTCAAATGATGTCCACACAGCAAACTTACAAGGAACTATGCTCCTGAGAGCTGTAGTTCCAACCACAAAACTGTATGACGCTGCTTGCGAATGTTCGTTGGAACTACGGTTTTGGAAAAAAACAAATCGTTAAACTATGTTGGTAAAGATGGAACTTGTGACTATAGTTGACTAATGATGCTTTTGGCAAATGCACCCCAGGTGTGTTACCACGGAAGCTAATCACATTGGAATAAGTGTGTAAATGTAGACGAGTCTGTAAAACAAGCGTTAAAATGTATTGTTTTTTAAATGTTGCATTATTGTAAAAGTTCCTCGATATCATAACATAGCAGTCTGTGAGTAATAGTGCAAAAAATACATGTTTATAAAGTCACAATGAGCCGTGGTAGTTGTGATTTGTGTGAAAGTGAATAAAACGCACAGTTGTTGTAGCACCTCTAGTGTTAATTTCACCAGGAAACTATGATGTAACATAGAATTCGGCATGTAAAAGTCAGTTTGCAAAACTTTTTGTACAGTAATGTTCGTTCTATGAGACTACGATTCTGCATGCAGAAATATTTCTGACTACTTGATTAAGGAAAAATTGTTCAATTAGACAGAATCTCTTGAGGGTAAATAGTTATCTGTCCTTATATGGTCAGTGTTGGGGATGTACTATAAAAACTGTAGCTTGTCAATTTAAAGCAGTTAAACTACAGTCAAGGTAACATTTTGTAAATGTTTTGAGCTACACTACAGGCTGCTAACAAAATGTAGCTAACTATATTAAAGCTACTTAAGGGGCTAATATAGTATTTATAACTATCTAATGACATAATTAATGATATCATAATATTATGTAATGATAAATTATAATATAATATAATCAGAGCTGTATTTATCTGGCACAAAATCTGGGTATCGATATAAAGCTGGGTAGCGATACAGATTCCCAATGTGATTAGATTCCGATTCACAAGGTTTCGATTAAATTTCAAGAAGATTTGACTGTGATTTATTTGGGTACATTTCAGGTATAATGTTTATTTTGCTTACATATGGAAGAAATTCCCTCTCAGCTCATGTTGTAAGTTATACAGGGAACCATCTAACTTGGTACATTACGAAAATATACATTTTAAAAATTAACAACAGGGCCCAAACTATGCAGTTTAATTGTTTTTATAATCAACACAACAAAAACTAAAGTAAACTACATCCAGAAGTAACCTGGAGCAAACTAGAAGTAAAAGATAGATCTTGGAATTTAAAGAATTAATATTTTGATCATTCAAATAAAGATTGCAAATTATCTGAAAATGTATATTTTTACCAAGTCTTAGTGACAGCAAACATTTGAACAGATAAAGCTACACTCAAAACTAAAAAAAGAAAATAGATTACATCCTAATTCATACATACTGTATAAATATTATAATGTGAATAAAGAAAGCCTAAAATGCTGCACTGCGACTCAAATCAGTGAAACACTTTTCAAAATCTGTTCATTTACATGAATGGTCTATACAAATTGTTTCACTAAAATAAATCTGACTTTCTACAGCTACATAAGACCAAGAGGACAGTTCGACCATGTAAGATTATTGCCTCAGTTTGCTCGGTTGCAAAGTTGTGTGTGTAAAACAATAAGATATTAAAAACAGTGATGTAGTGTTTTATCAACCTACAATGCTACTAGCTGAAAAATAAAATAGCGCATTGTTGTAAAAGATACACCATTTTGAAAATAGCTGCAATGTAGTAAAAAATATATAGTTTAGTAGCTTTGGTTTTTGTTAGTTACTCCCAACATCGTACATGCTGTATGGTTCAAGACCATTTGTAAAACATGCACACACGCAATTACAGTAAATACTGTTCTTTTGTCAATAAAAAGTAAGTATAAAGAGTATGAAGATCCATAGATCTTCATATACATAACCCAAGTTACACAAAAATCTCCTCCAGGGATACAAGGTGTCTTTTTATCTCATTTGTTTTTCCCGGATACAGGTCTCGACTTCAAATTAATCATGGACGACACACCAAACACACTTGGATTTTCACTGCAGTGGCAGCAGGAAAAGCTGAGATCTCCTCTCCTCTTAAACCCTGTGCTGCTGTTGAGAGAGATAAACCAAGTGATTGATAGAAAGACAGTGAGAGAGAGACAGAAAAAGTATATGTGTCTGTGTGATTGTGTGTGTGTGTGTGTGAGAGAGAGAGAGAGAGAGAGAGAGAGAGAGAGAGAGAGAGAGAGAGAGAGAGAGAGTGAATGAGAGAGAGAGAGTTTCATTGGGGATCAGTGTGACCTGCTTAAAGAAGAGCTGGAACTTTTGGAGGGGCAAATCGATGGACAAACACCCTATTCTACAATCATGAATCCACAGAGGGAGGGAAAGACACTGTGAACTAACGAATTACATCCCTGGGCCACATCCCGTGAGACCAGCGCAAACAGAGAATGAAAACAAAAAAAAACAATGTTGTCAAATGAAAACTCCATAAAGCAAAGTACATTTTTAAAAGGGCTCATATTGTATAATGAGAATGCAAATGTTCCTTTTATTTTTCAAGGGGTTCAATGTACATTGAAAACATACTGTAACTTTTAGAACTGATGAAATTCCCTCATTTAACTTAACAGCTGGAAGTGCCAGAAACTTCATTTACAGATGACCACTTCTAAAATTAACACATAACCACCCACATGAAAGAATTGTGGTGCTTTCTCAAAAATGTAATTAATTAAAAGTCCAAGTATCTAACCAATACAGAACCCCTATAGAGGGAAATTATCTTATGAAATAGTTTTGTGTTTCTCGCAATTCGTTTTGTGTTCCCTTGCAATAATTTTTGTTCCATTGCAGTACCTTTATCCAATTAACCATGTTTTACTACAGTAACCATAGTTACTTATTGTTAATTAACCATAGTTACTTATGGTTACTTATAGTTACGTATTGTTAGTTTTTGTAACTAAATAACATTTACCATGTTTTTACTACAATAATCATATTTTAACAATTATATTAATGGTAAAACCATAGTAATACTACAGGAAATATAAAACAATGGTAAGTTAAATCAGTGTTCAGTTTTACAATAATAACAATGGTTGCTTTTCATGAGGGCATGTTTTTTTGGTGGAAACCATGGTTTTAAAAACCATATTTTACCACAGATTATCCGTGGTGTTACTATGGTAAAACTGTAGTAACCATGTTGTTTTTGGCAGAATTATTATTATTTTAATTAGTATTGACTTGGTTAACTTGTAATATTATATTGGTTTTACTACAAATATCGTAGTTAAAATATGGATACTATAGTAAAACCATGGTCAATTTTGTGCTTACTATGATTTTACTATATATACCATAGTTGAATTATAATTACTGTAGTTAAACCATAGTACATTTTGTGGTCATGGTTTTACTACAAATATCATGCAGTAGTTCCACTATGGTTACGTAGTAAAACCATGGTTAATTTTTATAAGCGATGAATAAAGGTATTACAAGGGAATGCAAAACTATTTCAGAAAATTAATTCCCTTCCTGTCCTCTCAGGGGTTCCATAAGCCAACAACATACCTGAGTAAAAAAAACAGTGTGTAATTGTTGCGGCATTAGAGGCAACTAACAAAACTGTAAAAATTATGAATGTTATTAATCAGACAAAGAGACCCACCCCAAATTAATGCCATTGGTTGCAACATTGAACAATGTTTTGATAGTGTCACAGAGCCACAGTTTTACATTTTTCGGGGAAACCAACCTAAATGAATGGCTTACTTAGTGTTGTCTCTGCACATTTCCAAAATTCTAAAACAGATTTTTAACTATTACATTTTCAAGTTTGTTAAAAAAAAAAAAAAAAAAATCTCCCCAAACTGCCCCAAGATATGAGAGACATGAAGTCATGCAATAATCTTTTCTCAGTCTAATCCCTCCAGATCTCAGTACATAATTAATGACGTACAAGTTAATCTTATCTGAGGCAATTTTCAGCTGTTTCATTTTTAGCAATAAACCATTTTACATCATATGAGCCAAGAGAGATAAACCAGTCCTGTAACACAGTTCTCAATGAGTGCAAATCATGACACTGTGTCATGCAACTGTAAAAAACCGCCAGTTGATTACACATAGTTTGACAACAAATATATAGTTCAGTAATTCAGGTCAATTCTGAGGCAAGAGCAAAACTTTGATTACATAATTTATCATTTTAAGAGCATAATTTTTTCAGAATAAAAAGATGATTTCTGTTCTCCAGAATGATTCACATTATTAGTCATATATCACTCTGGTGAGAATCACCCTCCTACATGCAGACAGCTTTTGGGTTATGAACTCATACGTATCATCACAGACTTGTGAATTATATATTTATGGTGATACATTATGGTCTTTTGTCTCTCCTTTCTATGTTACTGAGGATGCATGCACTAAAATGTATTTGTAAACCCAATATAACTTCTCTTGGCATCTTTATTTGTTTACATAATTGCTAATGACACATTTAACTCATTTTGCATTTAGTCTCTCATCAGCTTGTTAGCTAGTATTAAGTGAATGCTTTTTACCCAAAGTGACTAACAGTACACTAATTGCAAGGACGGTTTCCCCCAGTGCACCCTGGAGTAATTCTGCTGTGCTCAAGTGCATCACTGCAATAGGACTGTGATTAAATTAGCACTCCAGTTCTCCCACAGACTAATGCCACTTCATCAAACCAAGAACTGATAATGGCAATCAAAAACTGTGCAATTAGATGTAGTTCCACAGTAGGATAGAAAAGAGTTAGGAACTCAACAGGCTCTAGATTTGTTCATTTTCTGAAGTGCTAGCACATGCAGAGGTGTTGTTGGTTGTTGCTACAGTATGTGGTTACTTGGGTGTTCTGGATCATTGCTAGGTAGGTTTGGGTAAAAATATTGATTTTACAATTAATTATGATCAATTCAACAAATTCAACTTATCAATTCTTAAAATCCCAAGATCGATCTTTTACTCTATGTGCAATAATCTACAATGCGAGAAAATCACTTGCGCTCTGCGACTAAAAGGTCTGTGATTTTAGCCACTGGCTGGTGAATTTTCAGATTTCACTCGCCAGTAATTGAGTAGCATAGTGGAAAAGAAATTCAGCACTGAGATCATTTCACTGCATGCTGAGAGTAAAGGTTTGGTTCCCTATCTGTCACTCACTCGACATTGTGTCGATGTAGTGACACTAGGGGTCACTCTTGGGAGCCCCAAACACCTCTGATTTTGAAAAAAGGCCAATGGGAATTGGCGAGTGGAATTTGCATGCCACTCCCTCGGACATACGGGTATAAAAGGAGCTGGCTCGCAACCACTCATTCAGATTTTCTATTCGGAGCCGAGCGGTGTTGAGCAGCGAGCTGAATTACTCTGCCGATCCATTCACCTCGAAAAGCTGTTGGATTTACGGCGCATTACAGCGGCTTCTCCCCCTCTTGCACTGGTGAAGTGCAGAGAACACCCCTGGGCGCTTCAGCAGCTAAAAGAGAATATTCTTCCTACTGAAAGAGTATATTTACCCTTCTAAAAGAGTGGCATTAACAGAGAGCCTCTTTTAAAGATGCCTCTCCGTTTGTGTGTATTTCCTGGTTGCGGTCGTTACCTCTCCGCTTCCGATGGCCACGATCGCGGTCTTACGTGCTTGGGCGTTGCCCATGCGTAGACAGCGTTCGTGGACAGGTCATGTTCTCACTGCGAGAGCGGGACCATGGCAACATTGCGGTCGCGGTTTTTCCTTCATTAGAGGGAAAGACAGCCCCAGTGGCTCCCTGCCTCAGTCCTTCTACCTACGGGTTTGAGGCCGTGTCGGTTAGCACTGGGGGCGATATGGGGACCCCAATGGGAGCCACTCTGCCAGGTAACTCCCCACGGACCTCCCATTCCCCAGTATGCTCGTTTGCCCCGCTGGGATGAGATCGCCGGCTCATCTCAGGGTGAGTTCACGATCTCGTTTCGGCGCTCGCAAAGTGGATGAGCTCTCGATTGCAGCATCGGAGAGCGGACTGTCAAGTCTGACGCTGAGGACTCGACTGGGCTCCCACCTTCGGGTGCAATTGCCCAGTTGCAGCCTAATGCGCAGCTGGCAGCCATGCTTGCCCAGGCCTGCGGTGTCCCTGGACAGGCCGCCTCTGCCCTGCATGCCATGGCTCTCCCTGCAAGTGCACCAAGCCAAGGTGCTAAGAGAACTGCACGAGGATAGTTCTGACCCGGGATTGATGCAGGAGCTGCGCTCGGCAACCAACCTCGCTCTCCGGGCGACAAAGGTCACGGCGCGGACTCTCGGGCAGTTGATGTCCACCCTGGTGGTCCAGGAGCGCCATCTATGGCTCTACTTGGTCGAGATGTGGGAAGCTGACAAGGTACGGTTCCTTGACACCCCCATCTCCAAGGTCAGCCTGTTCAGCGACACTGTCGAGGACTTTGCTCAGCAGTTCTCGGTGGTGAAACAGCAGACGGAGGCTATGCAGCACATCCTGCATCAGCGTGGTTCAAGACCTCACACCTCGTCTGCTCATCGCCAAGGGCGTCCTCCTGCTGCAACAACACCGGCTCTGCCGCAGCCCGCCCACGCGGCCCGGCCCCAGTGTGGAGCCACCCGCAGGAAGCAAACGCCACCCGTCTCACGGCCAGCCGCCAAGAACCCGAGGAAGGCTTCGAAGCGCACCTGAAACGGGCGACCCAGGCACGTCGAGACCTGCTGCAGGCCTAGAGATGGTAAGCAGACCACTCCATTCCCTGGTGGAGGGCCGGGAGGAGAATTCTTTGCCTTTACGTTGATTCGCTGCATGGCCGAAGGGCTGTGGCACCTACACGTTCAGAAAAGGAGTGGTTTCCTCATTCCCTGGGTCACATATCCAGTGCTCATGGCCGTCGTTATTGCGACCACCAGCCACCGTACCTTTATGGCGCTCCAGGGGTGAAACTCGAGTCTCTGTGACATTCTGGAACCTATACGGCTTGGGTTCCTCCTTTAATGTAATTTTATGGGATTTTATCTCCTGTTTTATCATCCACCAGGCTAAAAGTCACAGAAAAGTAACAGCACAAATCTCCTCAACCAGCTTGATTTGAGGTATCATTTATGTCTGTAGCACAAGTGGTAATGGACAAATTATGCATCAAAGTTTATCACTTAATTTCTAAGAATACTAAGTAAGAGCAGCCTGAGCAAGTAATACTATATCAGTTGTTCAACTGACAAAAACAATTAAACAGAGATCAATACTTGGTTTGTGTAACATGGTCAAATTTAATTGGATGATGTGGTTTGTGTTACTTACAACACAAGCCAGCACCACACATCAAAACCAAACCAATGTGGAACTGTTTCTTTGTCCTGTTTGTCTCAAAAGCTCTTCTAAAGTAAAGAAAGAAAGTTTGGTGAGGTATAGCAAAAGCTAGAATTTCAATATAAAGTTCAAAGGCTCATGTATGCTGCATGGGTAATGCAAAGTGGCAGATGCATGTTGCAAATAATTCATTGAGCTCACCTTACGTAACCCACCCTTACAGAGACAAATGTACCTCCTCTTCCTCTGAGACTCTATTGAGGTTAATGAAAGTGTTCACCTTCTTGCCGATCTTTGACTGCAGAATACAGGTAGAAAATCAGCTGATAAATCATTTTGACACTACTACACAACCAAAAGCAAAATAGATAGCCAAAAATACCCAATAAGATCACTTTTAAAAAAGGTAAAGCAGAACTGTAAGAAGAATGTTTCTCTTCTTCTCTCTCTGATTTGCATATTATGTTTGTGAGGAGAACTTTTTACTTTGTTTTTTACCTGTAGATGCTTTTTACATATAATTGCAGTGTAGTGCTAGATAGGGCTTAGTTTCTGGTGGGCTTGTGTGCAATTTGCTTATAATCTAGACATGAGCAGAACCTTTCTTCTTAGTTTTTCATAGTTTATACTGTCAATACCTAAGATGAGTTCATTCATTTTCATAAGGATTCATACGTATACACATATACTTTTTTGTACATTTGCATAGACACTAAAACACACAATATCACCGCATTGACACCATCTAAAACATAAGCGCTTATGGGTATGTTCAATTTAAGGGATATACAAATCTTGAGGAATCCTCAGTCAAGACTGGTCAGAACTGAAATTGAAATCCTGATGGGACTAATTAAAGTAAAGTAATTTACACCCTTGAATAGCTGATTATAATTATCATTAAAATACAACAAGTATGAAATACATGTGAAGCACTGCCAATGTTACAATGTAACGCCAATATGTGTTTCACTCATTTACTGATTTATGTATTGTGACAAGGTTCTTGTACTCTCTCAGGAATAAAGGGAACCCAGTGAACAGTTCTTGTAATACTTTATTTTTACAATGCTTTTCAGTGAAACGATTTGCTTTTCAGCCCACACAAAAATGCACACATACACACACAAGTTCAGGCTCGGCTCTCCTCCCCTCTGGCGGTCTGGATTGCCCCTTAAATCCCTCTTCACTCTCACTGCAAACACAAAACAGCTGTTAGAGGTGATGTCAATCCTTACTCTCTTGGCCTCGCTCTCCACAGACGTCGCTTGGCCACACCACCATCACTACATTCCCCCATCGCCCGATTCAGGCTGGGGAGCCATCTGGCCGGTCACTTATACCACCCCACCCCCCCCCCCCCCGGAGAGGAAATCCGCAACAGCCACCTGCGCCCCCGGCCTTTGGACCACCTCGAACTTAAATGGATGAAGAGCTAGATACCAATGGGTGATCCACATCCTTCATCCAATGCAGCCACTGGAGCAGGGTGTGGTCCAAACAGAGGGTGAAAGCATGTCCCAACAGATAGTACAAGGGGGTGAGGACCACCCAATCCATCCAAACAATCCTTCTCACTTGTGCTGTACTTAGTCTCTCTCATCAAGAGCTTGTGACTAATGTACAGCACAGGGTGTTCCTTGGCCTCCACCATCTGGTACAGTACTGCTCTCAACCCCCTGTCCAATGCATCCATTTGCAAGATAAAAGGGAGAGAAGTCAGGAGAGTGCAATAACGGTCCGCCGCAAAGTGCAGCTTTCACTTGCATGAATGCCTGTTGACATGGCTCTGTCCACTGGACTGGATCTGATGCCCCCTTTTTAGTAAGATCAGTTAGCAGGCTGGTGACGGTCGAATAATTATGCACAAACCTTAAAAAAAAGCCAGCCAGCCCCAGGAACTGTCTCACCTTGTTTTTGGTCTTAGGTTTTGGACAGGCTGCAATCGCTGCAGTCTTATCAATTTGGGGCCACACCTATACATGACCCAAGTGGAAGCCCAGATACCTTAATCGTGAATCGTGAGTATCCCCGTGCACACACCTTACCTTCACCCGCCGGCTTGTATCCAAAGCCTCGGATTGAATCAAGCTTTGGTAAATGGAGGTTTGAATACAACCTGAATCCACCAAGTCTTGATATGTACCCCCCTTTACACTCAGTTATCTGGTACGCTCCTGCTCGATTGGGGGCAGCCTGTGACGCATCAGGTCCCGGACCAATTTCTCCACCTCCATCGTGGGGCATCAGTCCTGGAAATGCCCAGGTTCCCCGCAGCTCCAGCAGACCGGCCCAGACTTCATGCCTACAACCGCAGCAGTGGATTCACCAGCCTGTGGGGGAGAATGGAGAGGGTTAGGGGAAGCCAATGTGATGAACAGGCCACAGGACCAGGGAACCGGTTTTGGTAAGGGAGTTCCCCATTTCCAGGAAACAGGATGAGGGGAAGGGGAGGGGGAAGGAAGAGAGAGAGAGTGAGAGAAAGGAGAAGAGGATATGCCGCAATATTGTCCTTGGCCAGCTGGATCGCTTTATCCAGCAAATGCCAGACGGTGGCACTGGACCCACTCCGCCATTCCCCTCAGCAGCCGAGAGTCAAACTGTTCCTGCACCATGAGGTTGATGATGTCATCGCCGTCGCCTTCCTCCTCGGTCAGCAACCACTGTCGGCAGGCGTTGCGGTGCTGTTGTGCAAAGGCGAACGGGCGGCCAACCTTGCTCAGCGTCAGGGTGCAGAACTGCTGGCAGCTGCGGCCGAGTAAAGTCAGCAAAGTCCAGGAGGTTGGTGACCAGCAGTTGTTGGGCCGCATGTTGTGCCTCCCCGGTCAGCAGCGGCAAGAGATGGACCGTCCATTGCATTCGTAGCCATTTCTGGGCTCTGGCCGTGTGCTCAAACAGCTTCAGGAATGCTTCCACGTCGTTCTGAGCTCCCATCTTAGCGAGCATCACGTGTGGGCCCGCTGCTACCGGGGTCACGACGGAAGCATCCTCCTGGGGCAACAAGCTCCGCAACGCCTGCCGGTCCTCCGCTTGGGCCTGAAGGAGTGCCTCAAAGCAGTGTTCCTGCTCCTTCCGTAGCTCCATGAGGGCCTGGTATTGGGCCTGTTGGATGAGGGTGAGGGACCTTATGATTTCTCCCAGCGGTGAGGATTCCATAGCAGCGTATCCTTCCTCTGTCCTGGGCTTCAGCACCAGTGTGGCAAGGTTCTTGTTCTCTCTCAAGGAGGAAGCGGGGGCCAGGTGAACACTTCTCATAATACTTTATTTTTACAATGCTTTTCAGCATAAGTCAAACGATTTGCTTTTCAGCCCACACAAAAATGCACACACACACAAATTCAGGCTCGGCTCTCCTCCCCTCCAGCGGTCTGGATTGCCCTTTAAATCCCTCTCCGCTCTCACTGCAAACACAAAACAGCTGTTAGAGGTGATTTCCCACAGGTGTCAATCCTTACCATACTCACTCTCTAGGCCTCGCTTTCCACAGACGTTGCTTGACCACGCCCCCATCACCACATGTATGTAAATACATTAATACGCTAAATAAATGTAATGTCATTAAACATATTTAATTAACCTCATTTATGATAAATACAATAAAATTATCCTACGAATTCCATGAACTACCTATTCTGATGAGGATTCGTAAACATTTGTTTGTCCCTAAAGTTGTGCTCACCTAAAAAGATTTATGTTTTAGATTCTGGTAATGCATTCATATTGTATGTATCAGTGTTTATCCAAACATAAGGAAATGTACATATGCTAGAACTACACTTTAGAGGTGCACTCAGTAATTTTTTATGTAAATTGTCGTGAACTTACACTCACACATAGGGTCATGAATGCAGCTTTCCAATGCCACTGTAAAAATCACCATTCATAGTCAGCTATGATTAATTTAATCCATGAAAGTAAGTGTTCAGTAACAGGGCAATAGGGCGCAACAGTGCCCGCCCACTTTTTCAGCCGGCAGGGTTCCAGAAGTATTTTTCCCATTCATTTCTTCCACAGACTTTTCATAAAATCCTTCATAAAGGGCTCTAAACCATGAACCAAACCAATCAGCCACGATGTGAATCCTGCCACTACAAAAATTGTTTTGAAGCCAAAAAGAATTTGAAAATCGGACAAAAAGACAAAGATACAAGACTGTGGAATTACCGTATTTTACAATGGCACGAACTACAATTCCATTAAGCATTGCAAATGACATAATAAAATATAAAACAATGGATATGTATAAAACTATTGATTTTAGGTTGTTGATTTAAAATATATATATATATATATATAGTTTATGTTTATTTTGGCTTGTTTGGTGGCCTTTCTTCGCCGCAGTTCTCTGATTGGTGGATCTTTCTCTGCTGGACCGTGGGTAGTGTAGTTGTTCGCCAGGAACTCCATTATTAAACACAATTATTAAACAATGAAGTTGAAATAATGCAGACTGATGGCTTCAACTGAAGCATATGCCATCGGAGCTCACTGTAGTTCTGTCTTTAAAGAGTTCTAAACCATGAACCAAACCAATCAGCCCCAATGTGAATCACAACACTACAAACATTGTTTTGAAGCAAAAAAATATTTGAAAATCGGACAAAAAGACAAAGGTACAAGACTGTGGATTTACCATTTTTTTCAAGAGCACGAACTACAATCCCATTAAGCATTGTGAATGACATAATCAAATATAAAACAATGGATGCAATACTAGTTTCAGCTCTTACTTTAAATAAGCAGATAAATTCAATAGTTAAAAGCAGCTACTATCAGAGAGTTATTTCTAAAATAAAGCCTTCTCTTCGATTTAAAGACCCGGAGGTGATAATTCGTGCTTTTATTTCATCCCGCCTCGACCACTGTAAGTCCCTCTACTCGGGATTATTGGTCATAAGCAGTTATCCCCTCTACAACTGGTGCAGAATACAGTAGCCAGGTTACTGACTGGCACCAGGAAAAGGGAACATATTACTCCCATCTTGCCTTCCCTTCACTGGTTGCCAGTTAAATACAGAGTCGACTTTAACATTTTATTGTTTGTTTTTAAAGCACTACATGGCCAGTATCCACAGTACATCAATGACCTTCTTAGGCCCTATAATCCCCCTAGGCTATTGAGATCATGCAACCAAATGCTGTTAGCAGTTCCAAAATCTAGACATAAATCTAAAGGTGATCGAGCCTTTTCTGTGGTTGCCCCCAAGTTATGGAATGATCACCCTACTCACATCTGGTCCTCCTCTTCATCTGAGATATTTAAATCAAAGTTGAAGTTTATCTTTTTGAATGAGCTTTTAAGTCTGAGTAATGAATGAATATTTAAGTGAGTGAAGAAATATTCAAGTGTCTTGTAAAGGTATGTCTCTGATGTTCTGTTGTTTTCTTCCTTTTTATTGTTGTTCCCCAAACATTGTGAAGCACTTTGGATAACGTAAATGTTTAAAAAGTGCTATATAAATAAAGCTGAGTTGAGCTGAGTTTAAAGGTTTATAAAGTATCGTAATTTTTTTTTATTTTACTTTTTTTTTTTTACCCCAATTTGGAATGCCCAATTCCCAATAAGATCTAGGTGGCATAGTGACTCGCCTCAATCCGGATAGTGAAGGACGAATCTCAGTTGCCTCCGTGTCTGAGACCGTCAATCCACACATCTTATCACGTGGCTTGTTGAGCGCATTACCATGGAGACATAGCGCATGTGGAGGCTTCACGCTATTCTCTGCGGCATCCATGCTCACAACGCGCCCCACCGAGAGCGAGAACCACATTATAGCGACCATGAGGAGGTTACCCCATGTGACTCTAACCTCCCTAGCAACTAGGCCAATTTGGTTGCTTAGGAGACCTGGCTGGAGTCACTCAGCACATCCTGGATTCAAACTCGTGACTCCAGGGGTGGTAGTCAGCGTCTTTACTCACAGAGCTACCCAGGCCCCTATAAGTTATCATTATTAATCAATTTGTCTATTGAATAAATTAATGGGATTTTTATTTCTGGAAACAGACTGTTGCGCTCTATTACTGAGATGAAGCAATAGTATTCAGCGGGTCATGTGATTCTAATATGGCAGCCTCCATGAGGAGACCTTCTCCATGTTGAATAAAACAGCTTTTATAAGGTTACTGATATGACTGCATGCATAGCAAAGACATCACTTCCTTAAATCAGCGAACAGACCTTGAAATGATCTATATCTATATACATTTATACAGTTTATACTGTTTATGTACCGTACATGGATATGTTTTAGTTGAGCGCATATTAACAGGAGTTAACAAGAATGGCACGGCTTCTTTACGGCATGCATGCTATGTGTGAATCTTCATCTCACGTAAGTGATCATGATTTTTTACATACGTTTTAAAAATACAATATTTTTTAATAAGGAAAAAATTACTCTGTGCACCTTTAATACTTAAGAATGATAATAATATAATTCTGGAATACCAGTTCTTCATGGCAGTGCAAGCCAGACCCAAGAGCAACAGTCAAGGAGGATAAAGCAGAGCCGACTGTTGGAGTTAAACAAGTTTTCCTGTACAGTACAAAGGTAATGATCTCATGGGCTTCACACTCACAAAACTTGTCTCAGAACCTACATCAAAACACTCCCTCTATATTCCTGCTGACTGATGTACCTGCGCTTCAGACACGGACTGTTTGGCCTCTTTGAAACTCTGTTGCCATGAGTTGCTTTGAAAACTGAAGAGAAGTGCTGTTTTTTAGACCTCATTTACAGCTCACAAAGAAACAGTAACATACCCGATGTGACTTAACGGTTTATGGCCAAAAAGTCTTTGGACACCTCCTCCTATTTAACTGGACTATCAATTTCTGCTACGCCCATTACAAACAGGTGAAGAAAATCAAGCACACAGTCTTGTAATCGCAAACATTTTCAGCTGTTGTAGAGATTAATGAAAAAAACTGTGTTCCAAATCTTTGTTTTGAAACATTCCATTTTGTCATAATTGATTCTCATCATAAATAAAATGCTTATGGTTACATTCAAAATATTGTTTCAGCCAAATTTAAAGATTTAAATTCATAAAAAAAATTCCATCAAATTTAATTTTGTAATTTTTATCTAAATTAAATTAATAAACTTAAAGTATTTCATTTTTCTTTTAATTTGTTAAAGATTGCTAAATTCAATTGGATGGAATTGTATTAAATTGAAATGCATAAATCTTAAAATTATTTTGGGAGTGTAAAACAATTATTAAAAAAATTATAAATTTATGCATATTATATCTTCATTGTTGTAGTATAATGATTATTTAGTTAACAATGTGCAAAAACAAAAGTAGAAATAAAACAAGAATTAAAAACATATTCTACATACCTTTTATCAGGACTTAGACGTTAAAATGACCAATATTCGATACACCATATATATATACATATATATATATATATATATATATATATATATATATATATATATATATATATATATATATATATATATATAAAAAGCAATATTGGTCAGTCTCTACTTTTTTGCTGGTGTTTTTGTAATTGTGATGTAGCTGCTTCAGAATTTTTTCTTGTGGCGTTGTCATTTTCTCCAACCCCTGTATGATTTTGACAGGGGCTAAATAGGAATTGAAAGTCTGTATTTTCACTTTGAGTTGCTGTCATATTGTGCCAGATGTGCCCTTCTAAATAAGGACCATTAAGGCCTTTCTCCCTGGAGCAGAGTGTAGCCAATTTTATTCTCATTCCCTGAAATTCTGTTTGATTGATGGGTGAGAATGACATATGTGACAGATGTTGGTCAAGGATATCACTTACAACTAAAAAGTACTGTCGTATTTTCACACACTCCATCTGAAGAGTTCAATATTAAAGCCCTAATAAAATGTGTACTATGGTGCATTATAACAAAATGTATAGGCTTAGAGGGATAGTTCACCCAAAATGTTGCCACATTTACTCATCCTCATGTTGTTCCAAACCTCACCATTCACTTTCATTGTATTGAAAAAAGAGCAGCGTCCACATTCTTCAACATTTCTCCTCTTGTGTTCCAAAGAAGAAAGAAAGTTATACAGATTTGGAACGATAGGACCGAATGGAACAGAATTTCCATTTTAGGTGAACTAACCTTTTAAGTAAAGAAAATTGGCAACATATTAAAATTACTTACAATGTAAAGTAGCCCACATCTAAACATTTGCCCGTGCAAAACTTGGAGTTGTCCTTATGACTTTCCCTGTATCTGCTGATCCATTGCTAAGGTGTTCTGTGTTTCTAGGGTGTCCTGGTGTGGTTGCTAGGGTGTTATATTTCACTTCAATTTTATTTATTTTTAGAACACACAGAAGTGGCCTAAAACGCACATTAAAAAGTAAAGACTAAAACGTGGTTTGATGCCTTGGTCCTGTGCTCACGCACACTCCAGCCACTATTAACACAAAGTTAAAGCCCTGCAGTACACAAGTAACTGGTAACAGGCAGCAAGTGTTTACAGAAACTGACTTTATGAGAGCAGAGATAGTGTTACTCCAGAGTGCTGATTGGGAACAGGGACATTCCACTGTGTTTTGTGAGTTTGGAAAGCATTTATCATAGTCAAGGCTGTCAAGAGTGGAAAAACTCTGAGCTCCATCAAATCAACCAAGGCAAGCAAACTGTGTTCCTTTACTCAGTAGCTTGCTAACTATGTGCTAAACAAGAAAGTAGTGTGTGTGTGTGTGTGTGTATGTATATATATATATATATATATATATATATATATATATATATATATATATATACATACTGTATATATATATATTCTTAATATAAGAATATACAGGATATATTTATATAAAGAATATATATATATATATATTTAGCAATCAGTTAATAAACCTGATATATTTTTTATTTAAGCCTGAACATAAACAGAAAGTTTAGGATTTTAAATAATTTAAAATAAAGAAAAGGTATGACTTAAAATTTTGCAGTAGGTCACGAATAAAATGCAAGCAAATTTGTGACATTGATCATGTTAACTTCTTTGTACAAAAGGTCTAAAGTGCTCCCATTGACAAAAGATGCTCTTTGTAATGTTCTCAGATCATGTTGGAATAATCATATATGTAATCATCAGGTTTTCAGGAAAAATCTGGAAAATTTTAATTGGAACTTTTCATGCAATATAACTGGTATTGGAAAAAAATTAAAGTAGAAAATATAATAAAACAGAAGCATTTCACAAGTTTCTACAGTGTAATAGACAGTAGATCAGACTCTAATGTCCTAAAGCCTTTCTTAGCAATCATAATTCACATCCACTTAAATCAAAGGACTCATTTCACGCCTGCCTGGGCAGTAAATACACAACACAGAAAGCCAACTGAATGACACACAAGAAAATGTGGACTCTGGATTCTGCATATACATATATCGCTTAGCAATAACAGCACCACTCAATAAACACTGATTATTTGGGAGACATTTAATCCAAAGTGAGTTCCAGTACACTTAATTCAGAGACTTCTTAGAGCAGCCTAAGGTTGCAGTGTTTTGCTCAAGGGCACAATAGTGATAATGGAAGTTAGTGACTTTGGTGACCCACCAAAATCTTTAACCACTACCGTATCATCCCCCAACCCCAGGGGCGGACTGGGTAGAAAAATCGGCCATGGATTTGAAATAAAATCCAGCCCAAAATTTGTTGATCGGGGGGTGGGGTAGCAGGGTGAGTAGATGATGAGAGATTTTTTTTTATTTTTGGGTTTAAAAGCAAAAGTCTCCATCTGCTCTCCACTTTGTCTCATTGCTGTCTTGGAGAAACAATTGGAATATTAAGGAGATCTTTTTTTGAACTATTCCTTTAAGTCTCCTGCTTCTCCGATTTATCTCTTAAGAAAAAATTATCTCACATGTGTCTCCTCTAGAGTTTCAGAGGAGATCTCAACAATGTCAAACTATTCTCAGATGTGCTGAGCTCTTTATGTCTGCAATCCAAGTCAAAGATCTCAGTAAGCAGGGGCGGACTGGGAAGAAAATTCGCCCCGGGATTTTACACAGAAACTTGCCCAAAAGTTGCTGTCCTTTTCTGCATATCGCGGCGGCGTTTTGTGGCGCCTTCTGCATAACGCGGCGGCCCATGCGGCCCCATTTCGTGGCGGGCCCGGAAAATTCCCGGTTCTCCCAATGGTCAGTCCGCCACTGTCAGTAAGAACTCATTTCTCATCAAATTGACCAAATTATCCGAGCTATGATATCCACATTAATTTATAGCTCTTTTACTGTACATCATCAATTGTCTCTTTTATGTGTATTATAATTTCTCCAAAGGGATTTTAGGAGACATATATGAGACAAAGTTGAAACGTAAAAGAAACATAACTGATAATCTCCTGAGCATTCCAGGAGCAATCTCTGAGAAATACATTTTCTAGGAGATCCTCAACATGCCACAGCTGTTCAACACAGTAATAAATCCAAACGTAAAAATGATTTGCTTACTCTTATAAACGGCATTCCACGGCTGGTAACCATAATAGCCTGTGATTCTCAAGATTCTCTCTTCGATGGACGCGCTGTTTATGTCCTCCACAGATCGAGACGACTTCAGGTCCTCTTTAATCGATTCATCCACCACTAGGCACTTGAGCTGGCGGAGTTGCGGGCTGATGTCGGAGAGCCTTCTGGGACTCACCTCGGGGGATCTGCGCATCCCGCTGGAGACAAGAACACAAAGTTGGAATCGCGTTGGCTTCGAGGGCTTGGCACTGAGGGCGAGGTGTGCCAGTGAGAGCGTGGCACACAAACAAGCATTACATGGGGATTGTGATAGCCTATTTCCGTGGGCAGAGAGAGAAATTGGTGCTTGTTAAACACATCTCAACAAACAATACGCTTAAAACGTCTTTCCAAGCGCGCAGCCCCGCGGTATGGCTCGTTTCGGAGGGTAGATGCGCGAATATTCACCCTCCACTGGCGTTACGCGCGGAGGAGGCAGAGCGACGTAGAGATGATAACCAGACACGACTTGCGCCCAGTACAGTAACACAACAGCATAACATTCTACTGGTACAGTAGGCCACGATTCAATTGGGGGCAAAGAATAGATACAGTATATGAATGCGCAATTTAACTGCTTAAACCTGCCTCGAAAAAGAGAGAAAATCTTTTTTAGTGTTCTAGCCTGTCCACCCCAAAGCACCTTTATGCATGCATAGATGCGCACAATGCCATAGACTGGCACTTAGGCTACATGCGCAAGAGTGGCATGAACTAATGTAAATGCAAAAGACTTGACTGCGTATGACAAATTAGTTGAGGTAGTTTTCATTCTGCAGTCTACATGGCCACCGGGAGGCGTTTATATTTCGGTTTTACGCACCAACTCCTGTCTCATGAGGAATCGTGACAACCTTACGTTAGTATACAGTTTTAAACACCGGATTCTTTTGAATGCGTTTTACGCACGTGTATCGCATTACGCGCAACTACAAAAAAAAAAAAAAAAAAACAAAAGAGAGAGAGACGGTTTTTACAATATAGCAATAAATTCTCATTCCTCTGAATATGTTAGTTTTACACTATACAACTTTACTGTTATCTGTCACGACTCATAAGTGCTGTTAACTCAAAAGTGACGCTGAGTGAAGCTGCGTTTCATTGCAACACACATTCTGCTCATGCATATGTTGTGTTTTAAGTTCTTACATGGGCATCAAGGTGGTCGGTGGTCCCAGGTAACAAATGCAATCCCTTCGGGGGGGTCCGAGCCGGTCTCCATCTCCATACATGATCCCCATGAATGACAGCAGATCACTGCTTACACACAAAGAAAGTCATACGGACTGGAATGGTCCTTCTCTCTCCCACACTCACTCTCGCCGTGGCATTTGACAGATTTGTACCAAGATAGTTTGGGCTCCAGCAGTTTTCAGAAACAGAGCTCCATCTAACGGTGGATGCAGTCTGGTGCTGCAGGGTTATCTGAGCTGTTGAGTTTGTGGGAAATTGATTCATGTTCGCATTAAATAATCAATCGTTTAGGGTATTTATCGAAATAAGCCATAAACCAACGTTTTAAATAACGTTATTTGTTTTTGGTTGGTAATGATTATGAAGTATCAGTTGCATGATTACAGAACTTGCACAATAGTTGCATCAAGGGAATAAAACGAAATGTTTTTAATTTCGCATCGTTCTGAGCAAAAACTGTGTTTTTTAGTTCCGGTTCAGAAGTTCCACAGCCTCCTTTACAAATGGGAAATGTGACCTTCTATCACGCTATATTACATCACGTTCACTAAGATCGCAAAATTATGGCCTTTTAATAATACCTAAATTATCAAAATCCACAAAAGGAGGTAGATCCTTTTCCTGTTTGGCTCCTAAACTATGGAATAGTCTTCCGTATATGGTTCGGGACTCAGACATACTCTCTCAGTTTAAGTCTAGACTAAAGACTCATCTTTTCAGCCAGGTGTACACCTGCCTTAGTTAGGTCTGCCAGAACCGGAAACACATCTCATATTCTATAATCCTGTTTTAAAGTGAATGGCATCTACGCTAATATTATTCTATTTGTTTCCCTGTCTTAACCTCGGGTTACATATCCTGAGGTTACCAGAGCCTGCCAGATCCAGCTCTGGTCCTGCATGATGTCCGACTCCCACTTCTATGTGTTGCTGAGTGATGACAACTAACTGTAGTCTGTGCCAGCCAGATATCACTTCAGTCTACTACGATGGACTTCACAAAGGATGAACTGATGCCAGCACCAACCGTCAGACCTGGGACACTTCACTGGACACTGCCTGAAACTTGGACTTAAGATGGACTCCACCGGAAATTAATCTGCCACAAGCTTACAGTCGAACTCCAGTGCACCTTACTGACCTCTGCCTGCATCACCTTGGTCAAAGGATGGACTACACTCTTAAAATGGAAAACGTAGATAATAAATTAATTGCAGCCTTCAACAGCCAAATAACAATAGACAATTCATCTGTTTGCACTTCTGCAATTAATTAAGAATGTAAATTCTAAGACTTTAGGCATTAATCTTACAGTTAATACAATAAACATTGGCCCCTAAAACTTACTTAGTTTACTAATTTTAAATCTTGACTTGTACTATACATAAATAACTAATACTGGCATTATATTCATGCTGTTTAGCCAGAGGTGAACTGGCCCCCATAGTGAGCCTGGTTTCCCCCAAGTTTATTTTTCTCCTTTAACCAACATCTTATGGAGTTTTGTGTTCCTTGCCACAATCGCCTTAAGCTTACTCACTGGGGGTCGAAACATAAATATAATTATTTTCTATTATTTATTTTAAGGCACAAATTATAATCATGTCTTTTTTCTTTTTTTTTAAACCGCACTATTATGACTCGAAGATATTACTATATTACAGTTTTTTCTGTTGAAGCATACTTTTCTGTAAAGCTGCTTTGAAATAATGTGTGTTGTGGAAAGTGCGATACAAATAAAAATGACTTGACTTGACTTGGTTTTAGTTAGAACAAAATAAATGAATAGTTAATAATGTTGTTTTTTAAATGACAGTACTCTGCACTAAGGGGTGGGTGAGATACCAATTGCAGTGTTTCCAGGTCTTGCATGAGAAACAAGCAACCTGGTCTGGAAAAACAAACCCAAAATAAATCAAATTCCTTTACTGTCACTCAAACATATACACAAGTGCAACATTGGGTGAAAGTCTTGGGTGCAATTCCGAGCAACATAGCAGTCATGACAGTGATGAGACATATACCAATTTACAATAAACATCAGATTTACACAACTTAATTTACATATCTAATGTAACAATTATTACACACAACACAATATGCAAATAATAATGTACAGTATACAATACACACAATATAGAATACACAGTATACAATAAAAAAATAGTATATATAAAATACACAGTAGGTTGTATTGTGCTGTATTGACATTCAGGCGGTCGGCTGATAGTCAGTTGCCAGTGTGTTGTTAAGAGAGAATGTAATTTATGACAGACCAGCATAAGATTAATAAAGTGCAGTGCTGATGTATATTGATCATGAGAGATCAAGAGTTCAAAAGTCTGATTGCTTGGGGGAAGAAGCTGTCATGGAGTCAGCTGGTGCAGGTCCTGATGCAGCAATACCGCCTGCGTGATGGTAGCAGTGAGAGTAGCCCAAGGCTCGGGTGGCTGGTGTCTCTGATGATCCTCCAAGCTTTTTTCACACACCTCCTGGTATAGATGTCCTGGAGGGAGGGAAGCTCACATCCGATGATGTGTCTGGCAGTTCGTACCACCCTTTTCAGGGCTTTGAGGGCGGTGCTGTTGCCGTACCAGGCGGTGATGCAGCCATTCAGGATGCTCTCTACAGTGCTGGTGTAGAACCGTGTGAGGATGTGGTGGTTCATTCTAAACTTCCTCAGCCATCTCCGGAAGAAGAGGCGCTGGTGAGCCTTCTTCACAATGGCCTCAGTGTGGACGGACCATGTGAGTTCCTCAGTGATGTGTTCACCGAGGAACTTGAAGCTGCTGACTCTCTCCACTGGTGCTCCATTGATGGTGATGGGGCTGTGTTCTCTGTCTTTTCTCCTGAAGTCCACCACAAGCTCCTTGGTCTTACTGACACTGAGGGAGAGGTTGTGCTCCTGACACCAGCATGTCAGTGTGTGCACCTCCTCTCTGTTTCATCATTGTCAGTGATCAGACCTACCACTGTCGTATCATCAGCAAACTTAATGATGGCATTGGAGCTATGGTTTGCCACACAGTCATGTTTGTACAGGGAACACAGGAGTGGGCTAAGAACACAGCCCTGCAGGGCTCCAGTGTTGAGGGTCAGTGATGAGATGTTGCTGCCCATTCTAACCACCTGGTATCTGCTTGACAAGAAGTCCAGGATCCAGCTGCACAGCGAGCTGTTTAAGCCCAGAGCCCGGAGTTTCACATCAAGATAGGAGGGCATTATGGTGTTGAATGCTGAGCTGTAGTCTACAAACAGCATTCTCACATATGTGTTCCTTTTTCCAGGTGGGAGAGAGCAGTGTGAAGTGTAGATGCAATGGCATCATCAGTGGAGCAGTTGTTGCGGTATGCAAACTGCAGTGAGTCCAGTGAGGCAGGCAGCACAGAGCAGATGTAATCTCTGATTAGTCTCTCAAAGCATTTGCTGATGATGTGGGTAAGAGCAACAGGACGCCAGTCATTTAAGCAAGTGATTTTGGATTGCTTTGGTAAAGGCACAATGGTGGACATTTTAAAGCATGTGGGGACCACAGACTAGGAGAGCAAAAGGTTGAAAATGTCCGTAAAAACACCAGCCAGTTGGTTCGTGCATGCAATGATGACGTGGCGCGGAATGCCGTCTGGACCCGCGGCTTTACTGATATTCACCCGTCGGAAGGATCGGGTTACATCCACTACAGAGACGGAGAGTGAACTATCCTCTGTAGCTTCGGCCACAAGAGCTCTCTCCACGAGGGCGGTGTCATTTCCCTCAAAATGAGCATGAAAAGTATTTAGCTCATCCGGGAGAGAGGCAGCGGTGTTCACGGTGCAGTTTTTATTCCTTTTGAAGTCCGTGATGATATTAATTCCCTGCCACATGCTTCTAGAGTCGGTGGTGTTGAACTGTCCTTCAACCTTGTCCCTGTACTGGCATTTGGCTGCTCTGATAGTTTTGCAGAGGGCATAACTTGCTTGTTTATGCTCCTCTGCATTCCCGGAATTAAAAGCGGTGGTCCGCGCATTAAGTGCAACATGAACATCGCTATTAATCCATGTTTTTTGGTTCAGGTAGATCCATATAGTTTTGGTTGGTACTACGTCATCTACGCACATCAGCGTAGACCTTGATGTCATCATCAGAGGCGGACTGGAACATCTCCCAGTCCGCGCGATCAAAACAGTCTTGTAGCATAGAATCTGATTGGTCCGACCAGCACTGGATCGTTCTGAGGGCGGGTGCTTCCTGCTTCAGTTTCTGCCTGTAAGTGGACAGAAGCAGAACGGAAGAGTGGTCCGATTTGCCAAAAGGTGGGTGGGGGAGGGATTTGTAGCCATCCCTGAAGGGAAAGTAGCAATGGTCCAAAACCCGGTTCCCTCATGGGCTGAAACTGAAGTGTTGGTAGTATTTTGGTGCTATTGACTTGAGGTTGGCTTTGTTAAAGTCCCCGGTCACAATGAATGCGGCCTCAAGGTGCGTGGTTTCCGCTTGCTTATACTTTCATACAGTTCCTTTAGTGCCCAGTCTGTGTCGGCTTGTGGTGGGATGTACACAGCAGTGATAATGACTGCTGTGAATTCCCTCAGTAGCCAGAATGGTCGACACAGAAACATGAGAAATTCCAGATCAGGAGAGCAGAAAGACTTGATAGAATGTACATTCCTCTGATCACAGTAGGATTTGTTGATCATAAAACATACGCCACCACCTCTGCTTTTACCTGAGAGGTATTTCGCTCTGTCCGCTCGGTGCACGGAGAACCCCACGGGTTCGATGGTTGAGTCTGGAATCTCTGCAGACATCCAAGTTTCTGTAAGGCAGATAATGCAGCAGTCTCTCGTCTCTCATTGGAAAGAGATCCACGCTCTCAGCTCGCAGAGCTTGTTGTCCAGAGACTGAACATATATAGAATACAGGATAGCGGGGGTCGATTTACGCGGCGTCTTAGTCTGATGAGAATGTTGGCTCTCCTTCCCCTTTTCCGGCTGCCCAGACAAAGGGCTCCGCTGGCACGTTTGAAAACAGAGGGTCGGCATTGAGGTATTTAAAGTCCGGTTTTCGGTGTGCTATTGCAGAACCAATGTCCAAAAGTGTTTGTCTATCGTATACAATAAGCCACTTGCCTCACCAAAATATGCAAAATTTCTGTCACCTCACCTGTGTGATTAGCATAGAATAAAACAGTATAATTCTAATTATAGATCTGCTTCTACTGTATATATATATACTGTATATATATAGTATGTCCCTCTGACCTACCAAAAACCAAATTTACAGATGTAATTGAAGTTCTAATCCTCTGATACTGTATATCAAAAAATGAACATGCACTTTTCAGAAATGTGACTGTTATCCAGTATAGTAACATTGCTTCTGTTTGTGGTCAATTTAGCTCTGGCAATACATTGTAGAAAAATACAATAAAGTAATAAAGTAGCCTATCAACCTCATTCTTATTTTAAAGGGGTAGTTCACCCAAAAATGAAATGTATGTCATCATTTACTTATCCTCATGTTGTTTCAAACCATTATGACTTTTTTTTTTCTTTTTTTTTTTTTTTCTGTGGAACATAAAAGGAGATGTTATGCAGAATATAACCTCAGTAACCATTCACTTCCACTGCATCTTTTTCTTCTAAAATGGAAATGAATGCTGACTGAGGCTAAAATTCTGCCTAAGAGTTCCTTGTGTGCTCCTTTGGGGCATTTATTCTGGGTCTCTTCATGATAGGATAGCTATCCAATCAGTAAAAAGCAAAAATACCTTATCTAAGTTTATAGAGGCAGCTTCTGGTAAGCAGAACTAGAAACATTGTACACTTACAACTACACAGTAACTTGAGCTTTCATTATTCATATTCTATGTACTGTTTCATTATTTTTTTTATTTTTTTGCTCTCTTCAATTGAAAATTCATCACAGCAGACCCCTTTTCAGAACCTTATAATCATGTTTAAAGATAGAAAAGTGTTTTCGTCCAACATTTCTTGATGTGGCTGGTCTGTCTTGTATTTAGGTCAGCAGCTTCCCTGTTGCCATGTAACCAAAGACACTGTCTGCAGGTGGGCTTTCAGTTAGCCCTTGAGTCTAAGACCGTGTTCAGCTCTGAGGCAATGGAAACATGCATCATATATACAACTGCACAACTACTCTGACTGAAATAATTTAAAGTTCAACTCTAATGCTTGTGGCAATCACTGAGAGCAACCATAATGAGACTTTCACATTGCTGAACACTGACAAGTAAAGCCCTGAACTTTAAGAACTATGCATATATACATATTTTCTTTTAATAATGTAAATATTGACAGAATTTTCATTTTTCAGTGAACTATTGCTTTGAATAAAATAAAATAAAAATCTTTCCCACATTTCATACACATATCATTGGGTATAAACAATGCCTTGCATGTTTCAAGCAATGTTTTTTCTCCAGAGGACTCCACATATTTCAGGAGCATAATGTAAACACTTAACTTGTGTGAATATTTAATTTGTAATATTTAATGCAAGGATAGAGGTACAGTGACAGGCCTCTTAACTCTCTTCGAGAGACTGATGAATGTAAAAAATTGAGAGCAGAATAGTGGGTATCAGAGCCGATAGGTATCACTGCACTACTGATTCCCCCCTGTGAGATTCACAAGTGTCAGCGATGCTAAGCTAAGCACAGCAGATGACGTACTGTCACAAAGAGAGGTTGTAAATTCATTTTATGTGTGGTATAAAAAAACACTGCTTACAACACCTTTTCTCAAGTGTTTCTCAAGTACTACTTGTTCTCTGTTAGACAGTAAGTTTCAGAAACCTATGTCCTTCTTGATAGCATATTGACTCTAGAGGATTAAATGTCTTTTCGAAAGTGATCACTCACACTACTTTAAGTAAATTGCATTAAAAAATTAGTGTATATGCATGGAAATTAACAAGTGATATGGATATACAGTACTTACTGTAGATATGTCAATTGAACTTCATTTAATGATGCCTTTAGTTATAGGAAAATGTATATTCAGAACTCTATCTGAGTACAAGATTTGACAGACATGAGGTAACATGGTGCTCTCAGCAGTGGGAATTTAGCCAAAACGTCACAAAGTTCTGTTTTGCATAGTCTTATACTGATATGTCAGGGACGGCTGGGGGATAATTGGACTCCCTGCTCCGAGCCTTGAGCTCTGCGTGTCCAAATGCTCTCCCTGTGCTGACATCGTCCAATTTCACAGACAGCACTTTACATTTTGGCGAAAATTATGTGCTCACGTTTGACAGTGTGTGTGTGTGTGTGTGTGTGTGTACCAAAGAGAGGGGAGAGGTGAGTTGTGCTCTGTGACAAGAGAGTTGTGGTGTGTATGAAAAGCAAATGAGTATGTATTTGGGTGTTTGGGCATAATTGTGTGAGAGGTTTGAGTGGCGACTCAGAAGAGAAAATTACCTTTGAACCGTGGAGTTTCACAGTCTGGGCACTGAAAGTGAAATAACTGTGAGTGTATTTCCTTTACTCTATATGATATTGTAGTGAATGTTTCACAGAAGATAGAAAGTTACATGGTTTTGGAACAAAATGAAGGGGAGTTCATTATGACAGCATTTTCATTTTTGACCAATCTACGCCTTTAAGTAAAAGCTTTCAAACGTTGCAAAGACTCAAGTAAAAAGAAAAAATGAATTACATCACCTACTAAACAGTCATATTTTTATCATGTAATTTGGTACCAGAGCCAAAATGCATGTAGATCAAAAGATAAATCAAAGAGAACTAGAAAAGGAAAGTTTGTCAAGACAAATGATAGACAGGTAGATAGAGAGATAGAGAGATAGATAGATAGATAGACAGACAGACAGACAGACAGACAGACAGAAAACTATCAGGGAGATGATTGTTTTTTTTTATTATTATTATTGTATTTTTGTGAAGTCTGAGCATCACATCAAATTATTTTGACTAAATATTTTTCCTCTGCAGCAGATTTGCACGCTACTTTTTCGGTGTGCTGATGTTGCTATGGTAACATGAGTTAACCCAAGATTTAGTGTTTGTCTCCCTGAAAGGCTCATAGTACAGTATGGTACCACATGGCACTCAGCTCAGGATGTCTTCATCTGTCTCCTCTCCTCTCCTCTCCTCTCCTCTTCTCTCCTCTCCTCTTCTCTTCTCTTCTCTTCTCTCCTGTCCTCTCCTCTCCGAGATACTAGAGGCACAAGAATGTATGTGTGTGTGTGTGTGTGTGTGTGGGCAGGTTTAAGTGGTTTACAAGGATTTTTTTTAAGGTTACAAATTGGTAATTACAAGGGTATTATGCTATAAATGTGGTTTATGAGGACATTTCTAGTGTCCTCATAATTCAAATCACTTAAAAAACATACTAAATGATGTTTTATTGAAAATGTATAAATGCAGAAAGTTTTTTTGTGAGGGTTAGGTTTAGGGGTAGGGTTAGGGGTAGGGGATAGAATCTATAGTTCGTACAGTATAAAAATCATTATGTCTATGGAGAGTCCTCATAATGATAGCTGCACCAACATGTGTGTGTGTGTGTGTGTGTGTGTGTGTGTGTGTGTGTGTGTGTGTGTGTGTGTGTGTGTGCATGCGTGGCTATGTGGTGGAAATATGTATGCACACATGTGTAAATTAATCTTTTACCCAGCCAGCACAGCACCTCCGTAAATCCACAAAGCCTAATTTTGACTTACATTTCTCATTCCCCGTTTTTATAAATGCTTTATTCCCTGAGCAATACACATACTGTATTAGATGACATATTTGGAAAAGTCGATAAGAGATATTACACACAGGGTCCTTGCTTGGACATTTAAATCGTGTGACTTGAAAACGTTAATTATTCTTCCTCATTCTGCCCTTCTCTGTTCCTGTAAGGAAATCAGGACATTGGCATAAAGTAACTGGAGGGATGTATTTAGCACTGCAGGCCTCCTGCAGTTTCCTCTCTCTCTCTCTCTCTCTCTTTTATTTGTTTTCTTTCTCTCTTAGGATAGGCTAAATACAGACCTCCTCTACCACCAACAGAGGGAAACTAAAAGAGAGAGAGTGAGCGAGAGAGGGAAAGCACCTTATGGGGTCTATACCAGCCTCTGGTAGATCAGAGATCAGTCGACCATTAGGGAGTAAATGTTTAATGGGCTTTCTAGACGATGTCTTTGAAGTGTAGGTTCCCATCTTATTCACTGTATTTCCTTTCACACATACTGTATACTGGCACAGAAACTTAAAATAATAAATTGGATTTAGTCCAGATTAAATACAAGTAAGTTCAATCGACAGCATTTGTAGCATAGCCTAATGCTGATTACCACAATAATGTATTTTGACTTGTCCCTGCCTTTCTTTCAAAAAAGCAAAAATCCCAGTTACAGTGAGGCACTTACAATGGAAGTGAATGTGGGCCAATACGTTTATACTCACTGTTTCAAAAGTATAGCCACAAGATGTAAAGAATATGTGTTTTAATGTGATTTGAGTTTGATACACTTTCTGTGTAAAGTTATATCAGAGATGGGCCACTTCTATTCAAATAAATGGGAGAAACTGGAACGTTCACCAAGCCCAACGGTCAACTGATGAAGAGAAAGGAAGTCCTGCCTTACAGTTAAAAGAGCCAATCACCTTTTAGATACAGACATCACCTGTCAATCAACTCTAGAACGCGCATGCGCATTAGCAATACAAACCGGGAAAATTGCTTTTTTTAGTGTAATATGAGTTAAAGAATCACAATTTATGATACCAATACTGGTATCAGATTTTATTGCTGATTTGAAATATGTTCTTTGATCGTAATCTTGACAAACCGTATTTGAGACTTTGGTCTTTCTCCATTCAAGTAGATAGGAGCTGCACTGTCATGACTGGAAATAGCTGCCTGAGAGCATTCCAAAGATGGCCGACAGAGGACTGACTTGCTAGAAAGACTTTGGTTATATCAAATTTTTAACAACTTTTGAGTTCTAACAATTGATGTAAGTGCTTTAATAAAATTATAAGCTTCACATGTCTACCAATTCACTTCCATTGTAAGCGCCTCACTGTAACTTTTTTTATTTATTTTTTTAAGAAAAGAAGGGACAAGTTGGGTATCTTAAAAGTTAGATATCTTTCATTGTTACTCAATATGTACTGTTTCTCTCTGTCTGTTTAAATTATATGTGTGGTGTGCATTTTTTACATGGATGTAAAACTGGGCTACTAAACATCTACAAATATAATGAAGAGAAATGTGCATCCTGATTTCAACCAGAAAGAGAACATTTCTTAAAAGCAAATTGTATTTTTAGAAGTGCTTGTTCATTGACCTGATAATAATAAGTTAACACTGAAATACTTTTTTTTCCACATACCCCAGTTAAGCTGGGGTTAGAATGCAGGGTCAGCCATGATATGGCACCCCTGGAGCAGATAGGTTCAAGGGCCTTGCTCAAGGGCCCAACAGTGGCATCTTGGCAGAACTGGGGCTTGAACCCCTGACCTTCTGATCAGTAACCCAGAGCCTTAACTGCTGAGCCACCACTGGTGACAGTGTATAATATTTATTACACACCAATAAATGCTATACAATACATTATTTGTGTTGAAATGAGGTAGTCAGTACAGCATATCTTCAATTTCACTCAAAGCACCACTAAAGCATCTATCAGTCTAATTGGTGGACTAGAAGTGCTACAGACCAGAAGTGCAGCCATGGGTTCAACCTGAAGATATATTAGATCTTTTATATCTCATTTCCATCAAAATGACTCATCCAGACTGCCTGATTCTCAGGCTCAGGGGCTGATCAAGAAGTCAGTGAAAGTAGGTGCTTGGAGCCACCAAAGAGCCCTGGGCTCTAGTCGATTACATTTACACTAGCAACTTCCCAAGTTCCCCACCAGAGGTCAGTATCTCCCCATCAAATAATTTTGCAGGTAATCATTACCGTTGATAACTCTCCCATAGTCGCAACTTTATGGTTTTCCTAAATGAAATCAAGATGTACATTAACAATATTAGAGACTCTTTCAATAAGAAAGCATTAAAAACTATGAGCATTTACGAGCTTTACAATATATTTATTTAAATTTTCTTATGACACTTTTATGTATAGTTTTCTTTCATCCCTGGCTTTTTCTGTTCAGTTATTCACTTATTTTTTGTTATTGTTTCCTTTTTATATACTTCTGTATATTTATATTATAAAATGCAAATCTTATTGAATAATATTTATTGTTATATTTACACAGTTGTAAATGTTACTGTTTACTAATAAAAAAAAATAATTAAAAAAAATAGTCTCGCATAGGCAGATTTTTGACTGTTGGCCTAAAGTCTGATAGATTTAGCAATTTATTCTGGCCAAGAACCACCCACTTAGACAGGAGGAGACTGTCTGACCGAAATCCACAGTTACATTTTGGTTTTACATGACGGTTGGTGATAGGTTAATCTGAACTTGATGATAGCCTACCAAAATAATTGATCTATGCATAACAAGACATACGATCAATACTTACATGTGCAATTTTTTTTTCTTTTTTTTCTTTTTTTTTTTTTTTTTAAGGTTTGGGGGACAGTATCAAATTTGCATTTGCATCAATTTATTGTATTGAAACACTTACACTAACAGCTGAGGGGCAAATTTGAGACAAATTTAGTAGATCATCACAGGTGCTATTTGGAAAACAGCTAGTTTACATTTGCTTGGAATGCCATCTAGTGGCAAGATCCATGATAAACACAAACCTGATCACAGAAATGTGGGGGAATTGTAAAACTCTTCATTCTTGAATTGTTTTTTTTTTTTTTTTTTTTTTTTGTCCTTTTCTTGCAGCACATCCATGCATGTGCTGGCCTAGCTTTTTTTTCTCAAGAAATTCAGAACTTGAACTTAAATGAACTGATCCAGCCATCTTCCTGGACCTTCAGGAAAGCTTTTTTACCAATGACCAGAGGTGTATACTAATCGTTACTGTACTTAAGTACAGTTTTTTTCATATTTGTACTTTACTTGAGTATAAATATTTCTTTGGACTTTCACTTTCACTTCACTACATTTTGAAGAGAAAATGGATACTTTTACCCCACATAACATCGCAAAAAAGTAACAGCTGTATGTACAAAAATGGTGCAGGTCAGCGACAGTGATGTGTGATTCGTTAAAAAAAAATCATTTGATTCGAATCTTTTACATTTGATTCTTTTGAACTGAACAAAACGATTCAAAACGCGGTCTGAATGATTCGTTTTGCGAATCGTGAATCTGAATCAAAATCACAAGCGAAGCGCGCCAGATTACGTGTTCCCTGCACTGGGGAAGACAAGAAACTGCTAATGTAAGTTTATTTTTATTTTTATTTTTTTTATTTTTTTGACTGTGAAATAATGAAGTTATGTGCGATCAGTCTGCTGCCTTTCCAGGAGACCTGTTCATATAAAAGTCAATCACATGCGTTCACATTTTACATTTAAACAAGGTATGATGTGTATGAATAATTACCAGCGCTCATGAAAATGTCCAACAATATTTATTTTGTTGTATTTTATGTGAATGGTCTTTGCCTAAGCAAAACTAGTTTTCTTGTGGTTGCTAAGGTTATATTTGCTTTGGAGCACATTTATGCTACAGTATGTGCTTACTAGGGTTTTCTGGATGGTTGCTAGGACATGCTATGCAGTTGTCAAGGTGATCTGCTCTGTGTTTTAGCGCATTGCTTCACTATGTTGTAGCCAGGTTGTTATTATGCTGTTGCTAAGTTGTTTTCTGTGTTTTTTGCATATTGCTCTGCAGTTGCCAGGGTGTTATTGGAGGTTGTCAGGTTGTTGCTATGCTGTTGTTAAGCTGTTTTTATTCTGTTTTTTAGGAAATTGCTATGCAGTTGCCAGGGTGTTCTGGGTGGTTGCTGGGTGGTTGCTTATTGGCCCAAATGAAAAGAGCCCACCCCCACAAGTCTCTGTTCTGGTCACTAATATGACTCAACTGCCTCCTTCAGTGTTCCAGTATTTATGAACTGTGGTGTCCATTTACACTCATCCCATAAAAATGATCATTCAGATGTGACTTGAATGCACCATTAAAGGGATAGTTCATTTTAAAAGGAAAATTCTCTCATAATTTTCACACCCTCATTTGATCCAGATGTGTATGACTTTCTTTTTTTTTTTTTCTACAGAACACAAACAAGAAAAGATTTTCAGAGGAATATCGCTGTTATGTAGGTCAATTCAATGTAAGTGAACAGTGACCAGACCTTTGAAACTCCAAAAAGCACATAAATGCAGCATATGAGTAATCCAAATGAGATGTTCATCAATGTCTTCTGAATGGATCCAATTGGTTTTGGGTGAGAATAGACCAAAATTACTCCTTTTTTTACTATAAATCTTGACATTAGCAGTCTCCTTGGCAATCAGGATTTCAAGCTCGATTACACTTCCTATAGCACCATCTAGGGCTCTGCAAATGCATCAAGCACTAGAAAGTGAAATTGAGCTTGAAATCATGATCGTGCCTAGAGATTGCAATGGCAAGATATACAGTGAAAATGAGTTACAATTTGGTTTGTTCTCACCCAAAACCAACTGAATCGCTTCAGAGGACATGGATTTAACCAGTGTAGTAGTATGGATAACTATATGCTCCCTTAATGTGCTTTTTGTAGCTTGAAATGTCTGGCCACCATTCACTTGCATTGAATTGATCTGTAGAGCTGAACGTTCTTATAAAAATTTGTGTTTGTGTTCTGCAAATGAAAGAAAGTCACACATCTGGGATGGCAAGACTGAGGGTGAGTAAATGATGAGCACCACCAATCAAATAAGTTGACATAGGTTTAATGAATTGTTCCATTATTTATGCGATTTACTTTTGATACTTTAAAATCAGTTACTTTAATACTTTTACTTAAGTCATTTTCTCATGAGCTACTTTAACTTTTACTTGAGTCAATTTCCATGAAGGTATCTTTACTTTTACTCAAGTATGACAAATGGATACTTTATACAACACTGCCAATGACCTTTATATGACATGTATATGAATAACAGTTTTCAAATCAACCATTTTTTATCAAGTGAAAAAAATAAAATAAAAAAATAAATAAAGACAAAAATGACTATACAGATGTACAAAAGACACTGTGCAGTGGTTTACAACTCAACTAACATCTCAAAATACAGAACCAGAGTAGCTTCACACCACACTTCCACACTTACTCGACTATGCATCTGTCTGATCTCTATAAATCACACATGTTGATGCAACCCAGCTGTATGGCTGTATTTTGGCCCCCACAGGAAACATAAATCACCTAATGAGAATACATATATATATATATATATATATATATATATATATATTAACCCCACCCACTAGGTTCCTGTGTGGCCAGAATCTTTAAAGGGGCTGTGCATATTAGGTCACGTAGTTCGCAGGCTATATCTGTTTGCATTGACATCACAACATCCAGCCTCTGATCTCAGCTGTCAGACTTTGGTCATGGTCAGAAAAAAAACAAAAAACAAAAAAAAAAAACATTGGTTTCATGGACAGAAGCGCACACCAGCAGTGATAAAGCTCTAAAAGACTAACATTTTCCACATTCTTGCCTCTGCTCTGTCACATGGAGTACACAATTCAAATTTGATGCTGTGTTTGTCACATTTATAGCCCAAATATGGAGAATGTTAATGCTGCATTGATTCCCTTACACATGCATTTCCATGCAAAAGATGGAATAAAGTCTATTTTTGGATGAGAGAGTTTAGGAAACATAGGAAAAATTTGAGAGACTTTTTTTAAAGGTACACTCAGTAACTTTTTGCTCATGTCATCTTGGACTTGTTTAAATTCACCATTGTAGAAATTCACTATTCACAATCAGCCATGATTAATTTCATCCAAGAGTGAAATTGTCCAATAACAAGACGGTTACTGAGATTAAGCGAGTAGCATTCAGCTGGTCATGTGATGCAAAATGGCAGCCCGCATGAGAACACCCCGGCCCCATGCAGAATAAAACAGCTTTTATAAGGTTACTGATATGATTAGTGTCCTCATCTCATGTGAGTGACCATGATTTTATACATATGTTTCAAAATTACAATTCATTTCTTTAGGAATAAATCTTTTTTAATGGGGAAAAATAAATGAGTGCACCTTTAAATCTAAAAATACCCTAACACTGTTAGTCACAAATTGAAGTCATTAAAACATGAGATTGAAAACTTCACAATATTTTGGCTTATTAGGGAAATTATAGATTTTTAAGCTTGTTTTACTTTGAAAGTCTAAAAGTAATTGTTGCATGTGCCACCTGCCTGTATATTTGTCTGTTAGGTCAGTGGTTCTCAACCGATGGGTCACGACCCAAAAATGGGTCGCAGGTCTGTTCTGATCAGGTTAAATACAAATATTGCTTGCAACCAACCATATACTGTACATGTGCATACTGTAGTTAGGCTAGCCAAATAAATAGGAATGAGAGCATAAAACCATCAAAATTTAAGATACATTTAGAACACAATGTAAACTACAAAGTAATTTCTCCAGTTCAGCATGTCATGTTAACAATTTTGCATATTGTTGGGCCTGTACACATGGTAATATTAAATGGATAGTTAACCCCAAAAAATAACATTTACTTTCCCTAATTTTGTTCCAAACCTGTGTATCTTTCTTTCTTGGAACACAAAAGGAGATGTTATTTTCCTTTACTTTTGTACGCTAAACAATTTTGGTACTGTGATGGTGTCCAATGTAAAATCTGTGAGCAAAACCAGCTGAGAACCACTGTGCTAAACCATTTGAACTGTGTGGAGAGAATGTTATATGTACACACAGGAATTCTTTCACTAACTGACTGGAGGAGAAGGAGAAGGAAGGGGTTAGAGTTTCAGTCCAGCCCCCTGTCCAGTCCCTCCTCCTGGTCTCTGCTGCAAAAGAGGGGGAGGGAGACACAACGTTACAGCTACCACAGAGGAAACGGAATAGACGAAACAGACTAAAGTAATTTCAAAACCCCGGGGCCGTGCTGAAGCTCCACTCTCTGTGTGTTTTCAGCCACGCTATCTTTCTTTAGAACCCCTGTCAGCTGCTTGTTTCCCTCCTGTTTGCTCTTTGTTATCCTTTCTCCCTTTGTGGCAAGCAGCCACCACCCTAACCACCAGGAGAAGATCTCTTCAACAAAGAGGAGATGCCCCCACAGCCACAGGTGAAGAGAAGTTTCCTGGAATTCCTCAAGAGCTTTGTCGGGATTGTACGGGTCCTCCAGATCCTGCTTGGAGCTGGGCTTTGGGTCACCATCGCAGCCAACAAGTATGAGGGCTCCATTCACTTTGTACTCTTCGTGGCTGTGTTCTTCTGGCTCCTGACGTTAGCCATCTTCCTCATTACTCTACTGGACAAACAAGACCTTGTTCCTATCGTAGGAGGAGAACGCTGGTTGTTAAGCAACGTGATACATGATGTTGCTGCTTTTCTGCTGTATCTGTCAGCGATTGGAATCATGATCTACAAAACCGACAAGAACTCCTACTGTAACCTAGACGTCTACAAACATCACTGCTTGTACAAGGTCTACCTCACCGCCTCGGTCTTCGCCTGCCTCTCTGCCAGTGTCTATCTGCCCTCGGCTATCTACGGCTGCTGCAGGAAATGTCGAGGTGAACAGACTGTCGTGTGAACGTGAAAATCCCAGGCGGCAGACAGTTAGAGACAGCAGCATTCCTCACAGGAAACCTTGTCACTGAGAGATGGTGGGGTCTTTTGCTCTGGTTGAACTCGGCAAGCGTTTGGAGATTAGAAAAACATTTCTTCAAAGCAAGAAATTTCTTAACAACTATCTTATGTTCCAGTAAAGATATCTACACATCCTTAATACAAGATCAGTTCACTTGAGAAATAAAACTGAGTCAGATAATAAGACTTGTTTTCAAAGAAGGTATCTCAAATTATCTTCAATCTTGAACATAAACCTCACATACTGTAATTTCATTAGATTTATGCTTAAAGCAAGAGAAAAACTATTTGCCAATGGGGTAAGAAAATGTGCTTAATTGAAGATCTCTTAAAATCTTAAACAATTTAGTTTCTCAAGGATGTTTAGATATGTTTACTGGAAAGCAAGACAAGGAATTTTTTGTAAGTGTTTTCTCTTGAAGCAGAGTGTTTGATCCCTTATCTCAGGCTTTCAGGGTTTGTTGCTTTTTATACAGTTTTAGATAATTTAAAGAGCTTTTTACCTTCTGAAGTCATGCATAGAAGTCTATTTTACACTTTTTGTATGTTTTTTGTGCTTTCGGGGTTTTATATACTAATCAATGTAAAGTTTTATTTTTTGTATTTTATACCTTGCAACTTTGTAGCATCATGTTTTGTTATTTTAGCTTTTGATGATGTAGACATAAAACAGTGCCTGCTTTATTGACTCATCAGTGTGTTTCATAAACCATGTTGGTGTACATTACTGTTTGGCAATCCTAATATGAATCACATCAAATATCTCCACTTGATTAGCATTTAAAAGAGGTAAAATATACAGTATAATACAGTTTTGATGTACAGAGTGTAATGTGTAGCCATCAAACAGGTAATAAAAAAGACAAAACAAGGAGCACATAAAAATTTAATCTCTGTGTTTGTATTTCTATTATGTTCAAAGCTGAAGTATTTAATGTTTTTTAAGTAATAATACTTTTTTCTATCCCAGCTTAATATGAAAAGACAACTATTAGTAAGCCATTTGAGGGCTGATTTCCCCAAAAAGTGAAAACACTATGGCTATGTTGCACTATTAAAAAATTGCTCTGTTTGTTTGAGCATCCTGACCAAGTTACTTTGGCTCAATCAATTGTGGGGTGAGGCTATCTGTATGAGTCCAATGGAAGACAAAGGGGGTGTTTGGGGAAACCTGTTTGAAAACAATAATTTGTTAGTGCCCTAGTGTCACATAAATAACACACTTCACCTTAAAATGAGAGGTTTCATAAATAATTTTAATTATGAGGGACAGAGGCCATACCACACCACTCAAACCACAATATAATGCACTTTTGTCTTGGTTATTGGTGGGTCAATTACAATGAACTGAAAATATATTGGCTGCTTGTGGTCCATTTTTAGTGCAGTTTTTAGGAGGGATACCAAGTGAGTGCAAAAAGCAAGGAAACTAATTGTGAGTGAATGTTTTAAAGTGTTTCTTAAGTTGTCATAACTGATGGGAATTCACATAAATGGTGGGCACATCTCTGCTGAAAACTAATCTGCATGTACAGTACATTCAGCATGAAGATAAACCACAGAGAAGAAAATCATTGATGCTTATTAACATCACATGCAACAAGATTTACTCTCTACTCGCTGTAAAATGTTTTCCTTTTGGAAGTAAATCAACAAAATTTTCCCCCTTTATTTATGCTACTGCTCTAAGATGTCACCAAATGTCTAAAATCTGGTGGAGAGAGAGCCAAACAATGTGAACTGAATTTATCGATCTGATTAAGCCCTTAACTCATTCTGGCTGCAACTATGAGAGCTTTAGTAAAATGAGAATGCATGGACTCATTTATATTACATTCAATACTAGCTTAGATTTCATTATTATGGACTGATAGTGACATATGGTGAGCACAGGAAGCAGTGTGATTCCCCCATGGTAACGTTGAGTGGGGTAAAGCCTTTCATGAGACTCATTCAAATTTGTTTACAGAAACACATGGATTTCTTTAACTGATGAAAACCATGTTGCATATTATAATATGCAGGCCAAGACTTATGGCTTTATTTAGTTTTATAGATATGGCTGTAGTACGTGACAGTGGTGACATTTTTGCCAAATTGTATTAAGTGGTTCATTACTCATATCGCGGCAGTTTTGGTGCTTAAAGCAAGTTAAATTGTCTCCCTAACAGGTTTTTAAGGTTAATGCTCTAAAAAGTTTTAAATCAACAAAAACAACCTTCCTACCCTAATCCTTAAAGTGATAGTTCACCCCAAAATAAATTTCTCTCATCATTTACTCACACTCATGCCATCCCAGATGTGTATGTCTTTCTTTCTTCTGCTGAACACAAAGGAAGATTTTTAGAAGAACGATGATGGCCAGAAATTTGAAGCTCCACAAAAGACATAAAGGCAGTATGAAAGTAATCCATATGACTCTAGTGGTTAAATCCATGTCTTCAGAAGCGATATATATGATAGGTGGAGGTGAGAAACAGATCAATATTTAAGTCCTTTTATACTATAATTGTTCCTCCCTGCCCAATAGATGGAGATATGCACAAAGAATGCAAATGCCAAAAACAAAAGAAGAATGTAAAAGTAAAAGAGGAGATTTAGAGTAACAAAGGACTTAAATATTAATCTGTTTCTCACTTACACCTATCATATTACTTCTAAAGACATGGATTTAACCACTGGAGGTGTATGGATTACTTTTATGTTGCATTAAAGGAATAGTTCACCCAAAAATGAAAATTCTATCATTTACTCACACTCATTTCATCCCAGATGTGTATGACTTTCTTTCTCCTGCAGAACACAAAGTATGATTTTTAGAAGAATTTCTCAGCTCTGTAGGTCCATACAATGTAAGTGAATGGGTGCCAAAATGTTGACACTCCAAAATGCACATAAAGGCATCATAAAAGTAATCCATATGACTCCAGTCTTTTCATCCATATTTTCAGAAGTGATATGATAGATGTGGGTGAGAAACAGATCAATATTTAAGTAATTTGCTTGAAATTCTTCTCCTTGCCCAGTAGGGGGCGATGTGCATGAATAATGTGAATCATCAAAAACACAATAAGAAGAATGTAAAAGTGATCTGTTTCCCACCCACACCTATCACTGGAGTCTTGTAGATTAATTTTATGCTGACTTATGAGGTTTTTGGTGCTTCAAAATTTTGGCACCCATTCACTTGCATTGCATGGACCAAAAGAGCTGAGAAATTCTTCTAAAAATCTTCATTTGAGTTCAGCAGAAGGAAAGTCATACACATCTGGGATGGCATAAGGGTGAATAAATGATGAGAGAATTTTCATTTTAGGGTGAACTATTCCTTCAATTTGCATTTTGGACCTTCAAAGTTCTGGCCACCATTCACTTGCATTGTATAGACCTACAGAGATGTTCTTCTAAAAAAACTTTGTGTTCTACTAAAGAAAACAGTCATACACATCTGGTGTGGCATGAGGATGAGAAAACGATGAGAGAATTTACATTTTTGATTGAACTAACCCTTTACGCCAAAACCTAACTGAAAGTGTCATAAAAAGCAAATTGTTTAATTTTCTCATTTAAAGCATTATCCAGTTGGTTTGTTTCCCGTGACTGAATGAATTGTATTCATGTGGGTCTTTTATTCACAGGATAAGTCAGCAGAGCTTCAGTGAGAGCAGGCCTGCACATGTGTGGAGCGTTAACCACACGCTCAGAGTGCTGAGACACACATTCCTCTGTGTGACGCTCTTTACATAAGGGAAAGAAACACTGTAAAAGAGTGAATGGAAAGACTAAGGCGAATAAAGAAATAGGAAGCAGAACTTCTGATCTGTGAGAAATTGCAACGTTCCTTCTGAAACTATTAAGGAACTGATATTAAATGGATTTGTGCGCCCAAAAAAAATAAAATAAAAAAATAAAATAAAAAAAAACAATTCATGACTTGTTATTTACCCACTCATATTGTTCCAACCATGTATTATTTATGTTCTTTGATATAACACAAAAGGAGATGTTAGGCAGAATGTCTGAGTGTCATGTTATGTTCTTGTTTTAGTGAGTCATCTTCTTCACAAGTCTTGAAACTACAACATTTCCCCCAAAAACCTGTTCCCTAGGAGACAAAAGCCCAGTATGGGTGAGAGGATATGACATCACATCCTGTTTTGGAGGAGTCTGAATTGGTGCTGTGTTCAGGCAGAGTGTGGCAGAGTGTAGTACAGCATGTGGGACGTAAGTACTATTTATAGAGTTCTGGAAATACCAAGACTTCCCTTTTTGCTGCTAACCCATACACACAGCAGATGGCAGGAATGTGCTATTATAACTCCACAAAGACTTTGCTAATTGTAATTTGGTATAGCACAGGGCTGTAAATATGCTTGCTGGAACTATATCTGTGGAGAATCCTCCTCATGTTCTTCCTGCATTTTCCCCCACACCTCTCAGCTCTCTGTACATCTTTGCCATAAACACAACAAACAGACTAGAAGGCAACAAGTTTGCATGTTTTGTCATTTATGTAATGGAAAAGCCTTAAAGTCAAACAAGCAGGATATGTATTTGCATATATGGCTTGTGTAACGGTGGCCAGCTGATAGATAGCTGTGCAATGTGTATAACCTCACTCTCCTGACCTCAAGAGGTGCACTAGCGACTAATGCTAGAGGCTGTAGCCTTTAGCCTCCTTGTTAGCACACTGCCTCCCATGCTGGAGATGCTGGTTCAAGTCCCGTACGGAGTGGGTAGAACAAGAGCGTCACACTATCCTACTTGAACTATTTCCCCAGGTGATCTAACAGCCTGACTGCTCAGTCAATGGAAGTTACAGTAGATAAGATGGATTTGTGGCTCATGTATCAAGTTAAATATATTAAAAATCCTTTGCTTGGCTTTTATTTTTATGATTTTTTTTTTTTTTTTTTTTACATTATTACGTATAAAACTTTGTATTCATTTGCCAAGATTATACTACTCAATAAATTGCAATGCTCTTATTTTTTATTAAACAGTCTATTGTAGGCAAGTGTATTGCTCATTCAGCAACTGTGCAAGAACATCAAATTGTACAGAATACTGTATATTTATACTTAATTTCTCAGAGTAGGTACACAAAAACATCTTAGTGTTTTTACTTTGCTGTTGTTTAACGTCCACATACTATTATAATGTTATTTTGTTTAAATGAAACTAACCTATAAAAAGTGTTTGCATGAAAGCTTAACAATGTTATTAGATTTTCTTTTCAGAGTGACTATTTGCACCCAGGCTAGATTATTGTTTTTAAGCTGTTCTTATGCACACAAAATGATTTTGCTTTTGTAATATCATTATTTAATATATGGCTATATAAAGATTTTCAAATTCTTGAACAAGTCTCTTAGTACCCACCCACCCACACACACACACACACACAGAGAGAGAGAGAGAGAGAGAGAGAGAGAGAGAGAGAGAGAGAGAGAGAGACACAGAACGGGCGCATAGTGAATTTCCGGGTGTTCGGCAGGTGGCGCTATTTAACAGCTTAATGCTGAATCTGCACTGGAAACAACGATTGTTTTTTATTCAGTAAACATCAACATTACATTGCATAATTATAAACATGAAAAGTTATATAAATTATGTATAAAACTGTGTAAAAACTAAAATAATATAAAAAAGGGAAAAAAGAAAGACAAAAAATTGTAATCAATGAATTCTACTATGGTGAAGGCTTGACAAAGAATACTTTTACGTGACTTGAAGCTACAAGAAGTTACCAAACAAAGTCAGCGTGGCCTATTAATATTTATGACCTTTGTCAGAGTACTTTTGTTATTGGCCTAACCAAAGAGCAGCCACCAAACAGTCTAAAAGCAGTTATGACATATGTACAAACAATACTTCATTCGTGCTTTTGGACTCATTTTCAGTGGCAGTTTGTAAAAGAAAGCGAAGGGAGTTTGAACCTCTTAAAATGTATTAAAAATTAACCTAACAACTAAAGTGCTAAAATTAACTGTTATACCTGTTTTAATCTACTTTAATGCATAACTTAGGTGCATATAATGTATGAATTAGTATTTTTCTTTAATGTTCGCCGGTATCCCAGGTAGGGCTGGCAGTCGATTCTTCAGTTCCGATGTGTACAGTGATGGGCACAAATACATGAAAATATATTTAAAATAAAAATACAAAATATGTCAGTTTAAATGTATCAAAATAAAATTCCAAATACTGTGTGGAAAAAAAAAAAATCAAAATAAAATACAGTATTTTGTATCTTGAAAATACACAAAATACATGTAAAATTGGCTATTCAATGAAGTAGCACTATTTATTTTTATTTATTTTTTTGTATATGTTACGTATGTATTATTTTATCTGGCCATAGCACCTGATATAAACTATGGTAATGGTTTATATCAAAGTAACATCTAATGCCATCAATGTACCATGACACTGCCACAGTACTTTTTTGTAAAAGTTAGGTACACTGCAGTCTGCTATACTTGTGACGAACCCTATTAAAGGGGTCATGAAATGGAAAATACATTTTCCTTGATATTTAGACATATAGTATAAGAGGTAACTGTACTATAAAAACATACTGAAAATTTTGGAACTCAAAACTTCCTCCCCAGTCTAAAATGAGCATTTATAGTTCCCACCTTTTTGAAATGTCTCATTTTGTAAACCTATGTGTGAGCATCGTGTTTCACCGTGGTATGGACTGTGAATGTGTGAGTAATATCAGCATGGACTGCTTGTAAACCAGTCATAATACAATTCAAGCTTTGCAAAGGAACTGTTATTGAAGAACGGGGCAGTTAAAAACACTTGGACTTGACAGCAAAACTGTGAGTAAACTATTTCATATGATTGTTTGATAGTTATGCTGCTGATGTGCTTGAGTGAAGTTTAAATTATTCGGATGTAATGTGTTGGATGTGTGGAAATTTAGTTTTATAATGTTGTGGAGAGCTTGTTTATTCTCTTCCAACTGAGGTTCAAATATGGCTGAATTTGAGGGGTTGCACAATGTTAGCAAATCAGAACATGGGTGGGTGTTTACATTGAAGTTTAAGGAGATGCTGAAATGCTCCAAAACTGAGCATTTCAGTCATAGGACCAGAGACAGGGTAAAAAAATTATCATTTATTACTAAACTATGACAGTTTTGGTGCATATACTTTACTGATATTATCAGTGGACCCCAGGGAAGATAATAAAATTATTAAATTATAAAAAAAATAATAATAATAAAAAAAGAAATAACTTTTCATGACCCCTTTAAATAAATCACATGCTTTACACACTTGATTAGCTAGCTAGTAAATAAACAAGCAGTTGCTAACCCCAACAACCGATTAACTAGCAAGACTGAATAGCTAGCACTAATGTCCAGTGCTAATGCAAATGCTATTTTCTCCTTGCCAGTGTTCTTTTATTCCTTCATGTTAACTGACGGCAAATCTGAATGATTTCCATTTTAGGTTGCTAGCTAGCGATCTAGCTAACGATAGCTAGAGAACGATTAGTTTTGATTTCCTCACTGTTGACACACATTGCTCATGGAACGTCTCTCAAATTTGATTTGAGAAAAACTCTAAATATTTTAGAATAAAATACTAATTTAGAAAACATGGTGGCTTGTTTCTCCCATTCAAACCAAGGAGCGCTAAAATAATTCAAACTACCTCCAAATGTGTTTGAAACGTCACTTCTGTCAGCTAACTGCAAATGCTTCCATGTAGTAAAAATGTTGTGTTTCATTTGGACATGGCTGAGTGCATAGTATATTTTGTAAGTGCATAGTGTATAGTGTGTCGTTTGGGACACAGCTTGTGACTTATCGTGTATTCCACCAGGTGTCAGGGTTGTCTATTAAATACACAGAGATCAGCCACAATAATGTACAGTTTTATGGATGTAGTATTTGCAGATTTATGAGCTTTACAGGATCATAGCTCGTCTCTGTGGACGTCTGTGACACACGTGTCTGTGTCAAAAGATTACCACTGTCACAACAAGAAGATTTTTTGAAGTTCACTGTTTCTTCAGCATGACATCATGAGATTTGTTTCTGCAGAAGGTAAAAGGTGTCTAATTATTGTTGTATAATATTAGTGAAGCTTAAATATATAAATACATAAACAGAAAAAAACAATACGATCTAAGAACACATACACATTCATAATCATACAGATAGCTAATATTAATTATGCTGTATTACTAATGCTTATTTTCATTACCCATGTAAACAGCATCATAGAGAATAGTTTCAGTACACAACCCAGTCTTAAAAGAATGTTCTGGGTTCAATACAAATTAAGTTCAATCGACAGCATTTGTGGCATAATGTTGATTACCACAAAAATTTATTTCAGCTCGTCCCTCCTTTTCTTTAAAAAAGGCAAAAATCGAGGTTACAGTGAGGCACTTACAGTGGAAGTAAATGTGGCCAAATTTTAAGTTGTTTAAATGGTAATTTTTACAGTTATTTTTGGGTATTAGAGTTTGTTGACATTACATCGTCATGGCAACGAAGTGGTAAAATTGGCTATAACTTTACACATAAAAGGTTAGTAAGTGATTTTATCGCACTAAAATCATGTTTGCACACGTTGATAATGTCTTGTGGATATACTTTTGAAACAGTGTTAACGTAAAAAAAAATGGCCCTCATTCACTTCCATTGTAAGTGCCTCACTGGAACCCAGATTTTTGCTTTTTTTTTTTCAAAGAAAAGGAGGGGCATGTCAAAATAAATTTTTGTGGTAATCAATTTTATGCCACAGATGCAGTTGATTGAGCTTAACTTGTTTTGAACCCAGAATATTCCTTTAAGGCAACCGTTATGCCTGCAGTGATGAATAGCTCTAGAGATGCAGGCAAGATACAGCTGAAAGCTTTAAGGCCTACTATAAACAAGAACAGTGGTTGTAAAATTTCTTCCTCCTCTCTGCTTCATGAGTTTACTGGGACTATCTTGAGTTTTATGTCTTACTGATGCATTTTGTTGTTGGTTATTGGACAGATTTACAAGTTTGTTGCAGAAAAACTTGACAGGTTGTTAATATGAAATGCAAATTAAATGTTTTGTATCAAATTGTGTTTTTCAATTCATTTTTAATGCTCTTTAGATGCACCCCATTGTCTTAAAATTAAGCATTTGTCAGTGAAATGCCATCTACTGTAAGTTTCTATGGTCCTTCAGAACTTTAGTTTGTGGAGAGATTTATTGTTGTCTTTGAAAATAGGTACCACTATGCCTCTTTATGATATGATAGAAATAAATACAATATTTATTTACTTCTTAAGTACTTAAGTTTCATTTTTCAGAGCCCAGAGCAATTTGAACTCCAGGAATTTCAAATCACCTAGGATAACCCAGGTAAATTTGCTGTACACCCGATCTCATGATTATAATCATTGCATTCAGGGGTTAGTTCACCAAAAATGTAAAATTCATCAGTCATGATTTACTCACCCTCATGTCATTTTAAACATTATATTGAGTGAAATGGTGTTGTAATCAGATGAGATTTTTAAGGTGCATGTTAGATGGAGGTTTTAAAGAGTAAAACGTACCTCCCTAACCCAAAACTTTACCCTATACCTAACCGTTATGTGAACAAATGAGACAAAACCTAAACCGTGACAGTGTCTTAAAAGCAAATGTGACATGAAAAACACATTTTATGAAGCAGTCACATCATTTTGTGTCACTTCTATGAAACTTTCGTCTCAAGTGTCAGCTTGTATGCTTGGTTGGGCTCGAGCCTCGGTCTCCAAAGTCCAAGAGTCTATCAGGTGAGCTACCGCACAAGCTAATCAAGTAGGAATAAGTGTGTAAATATAGGTTTGTCTGTAATACAAGCATTAAAATGTATTGTTTTTCAAATGATGCATTAGATTAAAAGTGTTTTGATGTCATAACATATAGTAGCAGTGTGTGAGTAATAGAGTGAAAAATACTGTGTGTTTATAATCAGCCATTGTACTCGTGATTTGTGTGAAAGTGAATAAAACGCACAGTTTTTGTTTCACCTCTAGTGTTAATTTCACCAGGAAACTATGGCGAAATGTAGAATGCAGAACAAAAATCTCAGTTTGAAAGAATTTATATTAACGTTCATTCCGTGAGACTAGGTTTGATCGAAAACAAATCCATTGTCTGGTAACACTTACTGGCTTAGCCAGTTCTCTCATTATTCTTTGGATGAATGTAATTCAGGCCTGAACTTGGTCTCAGTCTGTTACTATGGTAATACAGAAAGGCACAGTGAGATTAAGGTCAGAGAAAAGAATATGCTGCAGTGCAATGTCTATGAAATAGCCACAGCAGGACTTTGCATATTAACAATGCTCAGCAAGGACTTTTCCTCCATACACTGCTTGTATTTGAACTTGCATACTGGCATGCATGTATTATCGCATGGCTACTGTTGTAAAGACATGAGTGATGTCTGATTGTCTTTGTAATAAAAGTCCTAATAAGAACTTTGTTTTTAAAATGTGACCCTCATTAAGGACAGCATGAAAAAAAAATTTCCAAAGTTGCCAGGGCATTGCTAAGTTGTTCAGAGTAGTTTTTAGTGTGCTGTTATGAGGTTGCTAGGGTATATAGGTGGTTTCTAGATGATTACCCACTGGACCAATTCAAAAGAGTCCACCCCCAAGTCTTTATTCTGATCCATAGATCCACTGACCATAGAGCTTGAGTCCCTCCTTCAGTGCCTTAAAGTCTATGGGACATCTTTTATGTGAAAAGCATAAGTCTGATTGCTTAGAAAAGTAACAGCACACCTTTTCTCAACAAGCCGCATAATTTGAGATGTCATTCATGTGTAGCACATATTTTATGCTTCTACACTGTAAAACTTTTTGTCAGGCAACTTTAAAAATTTGCTTCATTTGGTAACATTGTTGGGATAGTACACCCAAAAATGAAAAGTCTGTCATCATTTTCATAGTATGTTAGTCTTAGTCACCATTCACATTCATTGCATCTTTTTCCGCTCTGGTGGCAAGAACATTCTTTAAACACTTGCTACTCTTGTTCAGAAATGCTCAGTCACTTTTTTTTTTTTTTCTCCTTTAATGATTAATTTGTCACTGGACCATTTAGGACTCTGTGCTCCAGGTTGCATGACATCTCATTTGCTTCCTGCTGTGGACACAATGTCAGGTTAATGAAAATTCCGCTAGCTTGCAATGAAGGAGATTAACCGCAAATTTGCTGCTTTTGTCACACGCAAAAATTTTGCCTAGTTGTACAAAGTTCATTGATTGGGGTCAGTAAATTCTGCCATAGATTACAGAGGGAAAACTCATCTGAACTGTTTACGCTCAGAGGAAGCAGAACTCAATCTTGTCCTCTGGAGTTCTTTGGATGCAGAGCATAATGAGGAATGATGTTAACATTTCTCAATTTTTACCTCTAGTTTTATTCAGATTTAATGACATTAAGCATTGTCATGTGCTTGTCCTTTGGGCAATACATTGGTCATTCACTTGTCCATAGAGTAAAAACTTTAATTGTCCAGAGAGAAAAAAATTATAATTTTTTTTTTAATTGTGTTGCAAATATCATTTATTCTCAAGCAATATTCTCATCAATATTCTTAATTAGTCACTCGTTTCCCAGGAAGACATGATGCAATTGTGTACCGACATACATTTATATTGTTGCTCTTGGCAAACCTTTAACAAATACATAAACAGGTAGTTAAAATAACAGTTCATCCAAAAATTCTGTTATGATTACCAGACCTCATGGTGTTCCAAGCCCATAGATGAGAGAAATTCAAATGGAACACAATGTTAGGCAGAATGTTAGTCCCAGTCACCATTCACTTTCATTTATCTATTTCCCATACAATCAAAGTGAAAGATGACCGAAACTAACATTCTGCCTAAAATCTCCTTTTGTGGTCTAAAACATTAGGTGAGTAAGTTATGAAGAATTTTAATTTTAGGATATCCTTTTAAGAGTTTAGGTCAATGTTTACCAGAATAAAGTTGCTAAAATGCAATGAACATTAATAGATGCAATCCTGAAAGAGGGGATCTTTCTGCTAAATTACTTAAGATGTTTATGGAAAATAGATATTAATTTGTATAGGCTATTTAAGATAGTTAATAGGATGATATTTTAAGTATGTATATTATTAATATTTTATTTGTACATAGGCCTACTTATATTATTAAAATGGACTGATTCACAATGCAGAGAAAATACCTGTGCAGTGCATGTCAGTTGGAGCGTCTGAGAGATAGCCTAACCTTCAGACTTAACAACGTTTCAATTTTTATTTTTTATTTTTTGGTAAGCCAACGTTCAAAGTATATCTTGATCCATTTTCCTTTTCTAGTTTGTAATAGAGCTACACTTGTATCAAGTTTGACAACGATCATTGTATTTCACTCTACATTTGTTTAGCTACATGAGCTATTTTCGGTACAAGATGTCAGTGATGTAATTATGTTACAGTGTTAATTACATAAACTACAGACCTAAAATTTCTCTAATGATTGATTACACCTTTGCTACTGCATTCTCATAATTATCACTTGGATACTTTGTCTGTATAAGAGCTATTCACGGTCAAGACGCGTGTAGAAAAAAAAAGCTTGATAGAGTGCAAACACTCCCAGCATTTAAATTTTATGCAAATAGGATCACTAGGTACATTTGTATTTCCTACCGCTGTGCTTATGAACACATTCCCTGCCTACCAGTAATTACACCTGAAAACTTCAAGCTGCTGACCTCAGAGCAACATATTATACATTCATTAAAATATTTCCTTCCATCTCAATGAATAGAATCTGCACCCATGAAAACACTAATGCTGCACTCTCTCACCTGCCCACGGTCAGTGTTTAGTGTATTCTTACTGTCATCATTTTAATCAGAGGTCCCAGGAAACAGGCAGCCTGCTGTTCATCAGTTCATCACAAAGTAAATCAATGGCAGATGGCCAAACATAAAATTAATAAGAGCACCAGTGAGGGATTTGCTATAATTAGAGTACAAAATATGTTTCTATGCACCTATTGTAAGGAACATACTTTACGTATTTTGATTTACTACTACAAGAGGAATAACATAGGTTGTATCGTGTAGTCTATATTTATATCTTACAAGTTGTATATTCTTTGTGACTGTTAACTTAAATGATCGCTAGGGAGGGTAGAGTCACATGGGGTAACCTCCTCATGATCGCTATAATGTGGTTCGTTCCCGGTGGGGCACGTGGTGAGTTGAGCGTGGTTGCTGCGGTGGATGGCGTTAAGCCTCCACATGCGCTAAGTCTCCATGGCAATGCGTGATAAGATGCATGGGTTGACGATCTCAGATGCGGAGGCAACTGGGATTTGTCCTCCGCCACCCGGACTGAGGCGAATCACTACACGACCACGAGGACTTAAAAAGCACATTGGGAATTGGGCATTCCAAATTGGGAGAAAAAGGGGAAAAATCCAACATAAAAAAAAAAATTGGGTCAAAAATTCAAAATACTGGAGAGAGTTGTCTCCCCCGCCCCCTCCTCCCCGAAGCTCACGTGGGTTGCCAGGTTGAGGACGAGCAAAATGACAATGGTAAGCGACGAGCCTTACACTGTTAGTTGATCAGCTAATGTATACGTTTGCAGTGTTTTTATTGTTTGCAAATTATAAACCAGCTCATGTGGATTTTTATAACTCTGTCAATGTTAGCTAGATGTAATGCTGGCTTCCATGGCGGCAGCGCACTGTGTTTGCCCGCTAACTTGTTTCAAATCTGGCAACCCGGGATGTCAAAATACTATTGGGAAATGGGCAGTGGGCAGGATCACACAGGCCAAAACACAAACAGAAATTCCGGCCCAGAGCAGACATTTCAAAGTAGAATATACTGGCTGTAGCATTGTTTTCGGAGAAGCCAGTATTTCAATTTAGCATGTTTCCTAAATCTCTGATAAAATATTATGAGAATTTTATGCTTTAGTACAGTACATTTATTACATATTGCACCTTTAAGTGCTTGCTTACACTTTCTCATCTCTTTCCTGGTGAAATGAACACTAGAGGCACTACAACAACAATCACTTTTTTAAATTTTTTTATTTTATCCCCTTTTTCTCCCCAATTTGGAATGCCCTATGGTGATAAATTTTAATATTTGCATTACATAACCAATTACATTTAAAAACAATTTTTTCAGTGTGATCAAATTGTGCAGTAGCTCAACTGATTGACTTTTGCGCTTGTGATGCAAAGGACAGGGGTACGAGTCCTGAAAAGTATGCAAGTCGACACATAGATCATTAACCTTAAAAAAAACGTCATCTGTTTAAGTTAAAATTTACAGTTTTAGCGCCACACAGTGGATATATCACCTCAGAACTGCCGAGATAAGTGTAAGCAATCATATAATATCATTTTGCAAAAATGTTGCCACAGTCACAGAATTTTCATGAGATCAAGCTATTTTTTTCCAAGGACAAATTTACTAGAAAAAATTTACCAGGACATAGTGAATATAATTTTGACTAATCTCTCATATTATAAAAACAAGCATAAATCGTGTTTACATTAAAGCTTAAAGTGGAAGTCTATGGGGCAATGTATTGCACTAGAACATTTTTTAAAATAAACACCGTTTTGAAGGTTTAGCCACAAGATGAGTCGAAATTGTTGTCTGTTGTAACTGATAGCATCCCACAGAATCTGTTGGTAGAACTTGGTTGGAATCTGAAACATTCCTTTTAATCAGATTTACTTACAAACTGATCAAAATTCATAGTGTGCTACAAAGGCTGATCTCTGTGCCACACAGAAAGCAGTTCCCTTCTAGATAGTCTGCAGTTTTGAATACAAATGTAATTTAAACATAACTGTGTGAAATATATGACTTATGTCTGCCATTTAGCTGGCACAGTGAAGGAAAACCAATCTGAATAATTAACTCGCACATGATTTCTAAATAGGTCAATGCATTTTAAACAGAGGAAACTTTTCCTTAGTGAGCAGCAAGATAATTGAAAAATGGAAGAGAAATGGATCAATAGGTCCAAATCAGAGCAGAAGTATACTGAGCATGCACATGTTCATGATGTTTTTGAACAGGGTTAAGACAGAGTTCATAGAACAACAGTTCTATGAAACAGGTCAAATGAATAGTAACACAAAATTGCTCAGGGACGTTTAATTTACGCCGGCTAAAGTTAACCTTCATTTGTGTTTAGCCCCTGCTGACTGGCTGCTGTCAGGTTGATGTTGAGGGATGATTCTGTGAGATTAAACACACTACTGAGGATAGACCTGCCAAATTTAGACTGTGCTTCTGGGCACTCTGTCATGGCTAAAAACAAGCTCAGGACTGACGGCACAGTTTATTGAGAGAAAATGAATTAGTATTATGAACTTGTTACACCATTGTGTCTTTTTTCTTTGAAAAAAAGAGAACTTTCAAAGCTCTACCAGGGTTTTTCCCGGGTATTTGATGGAGGCTGCTGTACACGGTCATCCAAAAGCACAAAGTTTAACACATTATTACAATTAATTATTATTTAACCTAATAAGTTATATAGTTGCATTTCATGTTTGTATTGGATTAGAGTTAAGTTTGATCATCTTAGCATCTGGAACCTTTTTAATTCAACAGTTTTTTGTTTTTTTTTTCAACCGCTGCAATGGGAAATCAAACTGTGAGAGTGAAGTGAAACAGTGAACAGTGAAAAATGTTTGTTGCCTACTCCATATCAGACAGGCCCATTTTTTCCTAGGCTTCAATCGCCCCGCACAGATGGGTGTTTCACATGTGAAGCATATTTAGTGCTTGTAAAGCGCCGAACACAAGATGAATATTATTAAATATGCTTTTCAGTGCAGGAAACCCCTACTTTGTATGCTATAAAAATAATTTATTTGTTGCGCCTCAAATAAATGGTGAAATTAGGGAATTTACATTGGCCCCCTTTGAAGCATAAAAAGCAAAGCTGTTAAATTTTGAATAAATCATACACAGAAGCGAGTAATGAACATGTCTCTGATTGGTTAAAATGATCAACCATTGCAAAAACATGAGTTTAAAATGAAATAGAAAATTTTGTCGCAGCATGAGTAAACCTACATGGACTGATATAATTAACACTTTTCACTATTAGCTATTGTGACACCTGCATAACCTGGATTATTTTTTCAGTTAATTGTGTAGCCCTAGATGAAATGTGTAATTTCTGCACTACTTCAATCACCAGCAATAATGCCGAATAGGTTTCCCGAACAATCCCCCGTTTGTCAATTGTTGGACAAAGAAATAGCACCGCCCTAAACTCACGCCATTTGTTGAGCCAGTGTAGCTGTGTGGGGCTGGTCTGAATGCTCAATCAAACAGAGCATTGTTTTAATAGTGCATGTTAACACTTTCCGGGGACTCAACCTAGAAATGGCTTTCTTGATATAATAAGCTGCAATAGGAGAAAGTATTTTAACATAGAAAATCTTAAAGTAGATCAAATCAAATCAAATCAAAATCAAATCACTTTATTGTCACACAGCCATATACACAAGTGCAATGGTGTGTGAAATTCTTGGGTGCAGTTCCGATCAACATAGCAGTCGTGACAGTGATGAGACATATACCAATTTACAATAACATCAAATTAACACAACACAATTTAAACATCTGTTATACACATAATTACACTCAACAATATACAAATAATAACATACACTGTACAGTATACAATACGCTGTTTTTTTTTTTTTTTTACTATATAGATACACATCATTCAATAAAAATTAAAAATAAAAATATATAAAAAAGATATATATATATATATATATATATATATATATATATATATATATATATATATATAGAATGTACAGTATTGTACTTAAGATTCGGTCATATTAAATTATTATTTAATAATTCAGGTAGTAATAGCTTCTTATGGTAACAACTGCATGTTTATGTTACATGTTGCATTTTTACAGTGTGTAGATGTGGAAATTCCTGAATTTTTTTTAAATAGTGGACAATCAATTACGTGCAAGTTGTTATGAAATGTGTTTTTGCATTCAAAGATAAAGATGGACATTTTGTAGAATTGTGTCCTGTGTGTGGGTGTGTGGGTGTGTGTGTGTTCGTGCGTGCGTGCGTGCGCGTGTGCAAGCACCTTCAATGGAAGCACCTTTGATGTTCAGGAACAAGCCGTCCAAGTAGGATAAATGACATGCTGGGCTTAAGCAAATTAAGTTTTAAAGCAAAACGAACCCTAAAGCCATAGAATCTGACAGGGGAACAAGCTACACACACATCCAAGATAGAAATGGCTTCTCTCTGGTTTGTTAATACAAATTAATATTCATGAGTCTGGAAATCCTGCCCTTACCATGAAACTGAGTCCTTCGGGGCTTTAGGAACTTTCATCACTGAAGTAAACGTGTCTTTGAAACGTGACTTGGCATGGTACTACATACCACAATCACAGGTTTGATTTAGTGATAAAATGAATAGTTTGATTGGATTGTATGTCATTTTGGATAAATGTATCTGTTAAATCAAATGCAAATTTAAATGAAAGCATCTTCTTGTGTTTATCACAGAAACAATCAGATGGGGAAAAAAATTTTTTTTTTAGTGTTTTAATGACAGCTTAACATTTTTTGTTTTGCAAAGAAAAATTATTATTCTTGTTTTGCAAGAATTTTTTAACATTCACAGTCCACAAGGGAAAAAGAAAAAAGTGAGCATATGCCTAAAGTGGATTTTGATGACCGAAAAGAACACTTTTTGTCAGCCTTAAACATCTGTCTCTGTATATAAACATCTGTCTCAGTACATCTGTATGTGTGCATTTAAACATGCTGTTCAAACAATAGCAACGTACTGGATAAAATGCTCTAAAATGTAGAGTGTAAAATTCTGCACCAGAAACTGCACCAAATAGTATTACAAAAATAGTGACTGTTTTCTAACAAGTTTCTACATTTTCCTCCACTGAGAATAGAGACTTTCGAAAATGCTCTCTTATACTACACACTTTGGAAAACGATGACCATGAAAACAGAGATGTCAACCAAAACCAACAGGTATGGACTTGGCTTTAGAAAGAAGACTTTATGTATGTTTTGTGGTAACATATAAATCAACTGGTTTCAAGTCAAATAAGTTATTTAATGTTACCTACTGGATAAACATTAATACATTGTGTTAGACCAAATGAAAGTAATTTATAAGGGTCAGATCAGGTAGAGGCATGGCTCCTTAAGATAACAACTGCACATTTTCACTTTTTGCAATGTTACAGTATCTGAAATCCTGCCAGGAATGGAAGGTACACAGTGTGAAGAAATGAAAAAGATAGTCAGAGCAATAAAATCATTGGAGAAGTGTTTTCCCAATGAAGAAACAGTCAAAACAGAAAGTGTTTGTTTCAGATAGAGGCTCTGTACTTTCTTGACAGCGGAGAAACAGGAAGACATATCAAAGGTCTTTGTCTGTCTATGTACCCTCAATAATATTCAATAATGTTTCTGGTGCTCCAGAAAGGGTGCGCATCTCGACATGAAAGGAAACCAAGCAGACTGGTTTATTCTAGCACTCACATTTAAAACATGTTTTGTTTGAAATGTGATACTTATCCTAAAATTATCTTTAATATGATGTTTCTTAACTTTAGAAATGGTTGGAAGTGATCTACAACTTTTTGCTAAGAACATAAGATAAGCATCTCACTGAATTAAAGTTTGCGAAAAATAAAGTTTGACAACTAAGTTTTAATTTTGGGCAGATAACTTTAAGTAATTCCTAGGATGATTTCCCCCAAAAATTGTAAAATCTGTAGCACTAACAGAACATCGCTCTTTTTCATTTTTGGAGTGTCTATTTGCACCCTGGTGTAAATAGCATCTGCCACACAGGGCAGCTATTTGCACCCCAATAGTCTGGTGGAACCAGAGAAATATATGACAAACCAAACAACAGGTGTCTCTGCAGTGGCGTGGGGTGTAAAGTCGGTGTGTGAATGTGTACTGTTGTCTTAGCGACCATGGATTGTCCCACTCTTTTTCCCATCCAATTTCTTGTTTTCACTCTTATGATTTCCTTTAATAATGCTTAAAATAATAGATAAAAATGAAATGGGGGTTGCTGGACACTTTATGTAGTGCCTATAACTCCAGAAATATGTATCTTAATATTCTTTTAGGTTTTGGTTCAGAATAAACTTTCTTTTTGTTATCTTCATTCTTAAGACCCTGCATGGTTAAATCCCTAATCTGACGTGCACCTTTAATATCATCACGATGGCGCCGCGGATGGCTGCCTCAGTATGGAGCTCCTCAGTTGTTTTGTTGTTTTTGTTTGTTTGTTCAGTAATCTTTTTCCAGTCAGTTTTCCCAGAGACGAACTGCTGAACATTCAACAGCATGTACCAGACAGTCTTTTCCCGGTTTTTGAATATTCAGACGTTTTGCTAGACATTTTAGTTGGAGACACGGCTTTGTTCTTCAGGAGACGCAGGCGAGGAAGACGAGCCGGTGCGTTGGTCAAACTCCGTCGGCGGGGCTTTCGAACAACGCTGCTGAGTATTCACTTAGTGAATCTCTGCTCTCTTCCTAACAAAACGGACGAACTACATCTCCTCACCTGCACAAACAAGGACTTTTCAACCTCTGCTGCCTTGTGCTTCACAGAAACCTGGCTGAGTGAAGCTATTCCGGACAGCGCGTTATATCTGCTGGGCTTTCAGCTGTTCAGAGCGGATCGCATCACGGAGTTAACGGGGAAAACGAGAGGCGGTGGAACATGCTTTTATATCAATGAAAGTTGGTGTACAGATGTAACAACATTAAAGAGGATGTGCTGTCCTAATTTGGAAGCGCTCTTTATTAACTGTAAGCCTTTCTGCTCGCCGCGGGAGTTTTCCTCGTTTATTCTGGTGTATGTGCATATCGCGCCAAACGCGTGTTTGAACACAACGCTGCAACAGCTGACAGATCAAATCACAGACACGGAACAGCAATACCCGGACTCAGTTATTATTATTCTTGGGGATTTTAACAAAGCAAATCTCACACGTGAACTGCCCAAATACAAACAGCACATTACATGCCCCACCAGAGACATGAACATACTGGATCATTGCTACACAACAATAAAGGATGCATATCGCTCTGTCCCTAGAGCAGCTTTGGTACTCTCTGATCACTGTCTGGTTCATCTTCTTCCAACCTACAGGTAGAAATTAAAATCAACCAAGCCAGTAGTAAGGACTGTAAAGAGATGGACCAATGAAGCAGAGCGGGAACTACAAGCCTGCTTCGATTGCACGGATTGGAGTGTTTTTGAGGCTGCAGCCACAGACCTGGACGAACTCACAGATACTGTTACATCATATATCAGTTTCTGTGAGGATATGTGCATTCCTATTAGGACTTATTTAAAGTCCAACAATGACAAACCGTGGTTTACAGCAGAGCTCAGGCAGCTTTGTCAGGCCAAAGAAGATGCTTACAGGAGTGGGGATAAAGTCTTGTACAATCAGGCCAGGAACACACTGAACAGGGAAATCAGAGTGGCTAAAAGAAGATACTCTGATAAGCTGAAAAACAAGTTTTCAGCTAACGACCTTGCATCAGTGTGGAGTGGCATGAAACAACTCACAAATTACAGGACTCCTACCCCCAACCCTGTAGGGAACCAACAACTGGCTGACGACCTGAATGTGTTCTACTGCAGATTTGAAAGGCCCAATCTCACACCCCACACCCACTCTGACCTTCACTTCACACAAACACCAACACCTCCTGCAACCCCCCTCCTCCCCCCTCCTGCTACTCAACCTGCACTTAAGATCTGTGAAGATGATGTGAGCTGCGTCTTTCAGAAACAAATGTCAAGGAAGGCTTCAGGCCCAGATTGCGTCTCACCTGCATGTCTTCGATCCTGTGCTAACCAGCTGGCCCCCATCTTCACACAGATCTTCAATAGATCACTGGAGCAGTTTGAAGTCCCATGCTGCTTCAAATGCTCAATCATTATTCCTGTCCCAAAGAAACCAAAAATCACAGGACTTAATGACTACAGACCTGTCGCCCTGACATCTGTGGTCATGAAATCATTTGAGAGACTGGTGTTGGCCCACCTGAAGAACATCACTGGACCCTTTCTATATCCCCTTCAATTTGTTTATTGAGCAAACAGGTCTGTGGATGATGCAGTCAACATAGGATTGCATCATATCCTGCAACATCTGGACAGACCAGGGACATATGCAAGGATCCTTTTTGTGGACTTCAACACCATCATCCCAGCTATTCTCCAGACTAAATTACACCAACTCTCTGTTCCCACATCTATCTGTCAGTGGATTACCAGCTTTCTGACAGACAGGCAGCAGTTTGTGAGACAGGAGAAACTCACTTCTCAAATCAAATCAAATCAAAATCAAATCACTTTATTGTCACACAGCCATATACACAAGTGCAATGGTGTGTGAAATTCTTGGGTGCAGTTCCGATCAACATAGCAGTCGTGACAGTGATGAGACATATACCAATTTACAATAACATCAAATTAACACAACACAATTTAAACATCTGTTATACACATAATTACACTCAACAGTATACAAATAATAACATACACTGTACAGTATACAATACGCACTATATAGAGACACATTATTCAATAAAAATAAAAATATATAAAAAAGTATATATATATATATAGAATGTACAGTATTGTACTGTATTGACATTCAGGCTGTCGGTTGATAGTCAGTTGCTCCTTTGTCTTACTGATGTTGAGGGAGAGGTTGTGCTCCTGACACCAGTGTGTCAGAGTGTGTACCTCCTCTCTGTAGGCTGTTTCATCATTGTCAATGATCAGACCTACCACCGTCGTGTCATCAGCAAACTTAATGATGGCATTGGAGCTATGTGTTGCCACACAGTCATGTGTGTACAAGGAATACAGTAGTGGGCTGAAAACACAGCCCTGCGGGGCTCCAGTGTTGAGGGTCAGTGATGAGGAGATGTTGCTGCCTATTCTAACCACCTAGCATCTGCTTGACAGGAAGTCCAGGATCCAGCTGCACAGCGAGCTGTTTAAGCCCAGAGCCCGGAGTTTCTCATCTAGCTTGGAGGGCACTATGATGTTGAATGCTGAGCTGTAGTCTACAAACAGCATTCTCACATAAGTGTTCCTTTTTTCCAGGTGGGAGAGAGCAGTGTGTATTGTAGATGCAATGGCATCATCAGTGGAGCGGTTGTTGCGGTAAGCAAACTGCAGCGGGTCAAGAGAGAGAGGCAGCACAGAGCAGATGTAATCTCTGATTAGTCTCTCAAAGCATTTGCTGATGATGGGGGTCAGAGCAACAGGACGCCAGTCATTTAAACAAGTTATTTTTGATTGCTTTGGAACAGGCACAATGGTGGATGTTTTAAAGCATGTGGGGACTACAGACAAAGAGAGGGAAAGGTTGAAAATGTCCGTAAAAACACCAGCCAGCTGGTTTGCGCACGCTCTGATGACGCGGCCCGGAATGCCGTCTGGGCCAGCGGCTTTGCGGATATTCACCCGTCGGAAGGATCGGGTTACATCCGCTACAGAGACGGAGAGTGAACTAACCTCTGTAGCTTCAGCCGCGAGAGCTCTCTCCGCGAGGGCGGTGTTATTTCCCTCGAAACGAGCATAAAAAGTATTTAGCTCATCCGGGAGAGAGGCAGCGGTGTTCATGGCGGAGTTTTTATTCCCTTTAAAGTCCGTGATGATGTTAATTCCCTGCCACATGCTTCTAGAGTTGGTGGTGTTAAACTGTCCTTCAATCTTACTCTTGTACTGGCGTTTTGCGGTTCTGATAGTTTTTTCGGAGGGCATAACTGGCTTGTTTATGCTCCTCCACGTTCCCGGAATTAAAAGCGGAGGTCCGCACATTAAGTGCCGCGCGAACATCGCTATTGATCCAAGGTTTCTGATTCGGATAGATTCGTACAGTTCTGGTCAGAACGATGTCCTCTACGCACGTTCTGATGAAACACATTACGCTATCAGCGTAAAGCTCGATGTCATCTTCAGAGGCGGACCGGAACATCTCCCAGTCCGTGTGATCAAAACAGTTTTGTAGCGTAGAATCTGATTGGTCCGACCAGCACTGGATTGTTCTGAGGGTGGGTGCTTCATGTTTCAATTTCTGCCTGTAAGCGGGCAGAAGCAGAATGGAAGAGTGGTCCGATTTGCCAAATGGTGGGCGGGGGAGGGATTTGTAGCCATCCCGGAACGGAGAGTAGCAATGGTCCAAAACCAAAAACCCGGTCCCCTCATGTGTTGAAACTAATGTGCTGGTGGTATTTTGGTGCGACTGATTTTAAACTGGCTTTATTAAAGTCCCCGGTCACAATGAACGTGGCCTCAGGGTGCGTGGTTTCCTGCTCACTTATAATCCCATACAGTTCCTTGAGTGCCCGGTCTATGTCGGCTTGTGGGGGGATGTACACAGCAGTGATAATGACCGCTGTGAATTCCCTCAGTAGCCAGAATGGTCGACACAGAAGCATAAGAAATTCCAGATCAGGAGAGCAGAAAGACTTGACAGAATGTACGTTCCTCTGATCACACCAGGATTTGTTGATCATAAAACATACACCACCTCCTCTAGTTTTACCTGAGAGGTCTTTCGCTCTGTCCGCTCGGTGCACGGAGAACCCCGCGGGTTCAATGGCTGAGTCTGGAATCTCCGCAGACATCCAAGTTTCTGTTAGGCAGATAATGCAGCAGTCCCTTGTATCTCGTTGGAAAGAGATCTGCGCTTTCAGCTCGCAGAGCTTGTTATCCAGAGACTGAACATTTGCCAGTAGAATAGTGGGTAGCGGGGGTCGATTTGTGCGGCATCTTACTCTGATGAGAACGCCGGCTCTGTTTCCCCTTTTCCTCCTGCGTTTCCGCGGCCGTGCTGCCCAGACAAAGGGCTCCGCTTGCGTGTTTGTAAACAGCGGGTCGGCATTGAGGAATGTGAAGTCCGGTTTATGGTGTGAGATTGCTGAACCAATGTCCAAAAGTGTTTGTCTGTCGTAGACAATAAGGCAGACAACATCCAAGACAAAAAAAAACAAAAAACATAATAATTGTGAACAAAACAAACAAAACATTACTATGTTGTGTCGGAGCTCGCAACACAGCAGCCATACTCGGCGCCATCTTTTTATCTAGCACCTCTATAATCAGCACTGGTGCCCCCCAGGGATGTGTGCTCTCCCCACTACTCTTCTCTCTCTACACCAATGACTGCATCGCCAAGGACCCCTCTGTCAAGCTCCTGAAGTTTGCAGACGACACCACTGTCATCGGCCTCATCCGAGATTACGATGAGTCTGCATACAGAAGGGAAGTTGAACAGCTGGCTGTCTGGTGCAGTCAAAACAACCTTGAGCTGAACACGCTCAAAAATGTGGAGATCATTGTGGACTTTAGGAGAAACACCCCAACACTGACCCCCCTCACCATTCTAAACAGCACTGTGGCAGCAGTGGAGTCATTCAGGTTCCTGGGCACTACCATCTCACAGGACCTGAAGTGGGAGACCCACATTGACTCCATTGTGAAAAAGGCCCAGCAGAGGTTGTACTTCCTTCGCCAGCTGAGGAAGTTCAACCTGCCACAGGAGTTGCTGATACAGTTTTACTCAGCAGTCATTGAGTCTGTCCTCTGCACTTCAATAACTGTCTGGTTTGGTTCAGCTATGAAATCAGAAGACTACAAAGGACAGTTCGGGCTGCTGAGAGGATTATTGGTTGCCCCCTGCCCCCCCTTCAAGAACTATACACTTCCAGAGTGAGGGAAAAGGCTGGAAAAATCACTCTGGACCCCACTCACCCTGCCCACTACCTTTTCGAACTGTTGCCTTCTGGCCGACGCTTCAGAGCTCTGAGCACCAGAACCGTCAGGCACAGGAAGAGTTTTTTCCCCATTGCCCCATTGAGCAATAACTATGTGCAATACACAGTTTAGACTTTTTTATATTTATCCAAAACATCCAACCTCTTCTGCCATTTAATTCCTTTGAAAAAAAACAAAAAAAAAACATTTGCACTGTACATAACAGATTTGTATTTACACTGTACATAACAGATTGTATTAGATTTGCACTACCCATGTGTATGTGTGTATGTATGCGTGTGTCTGTACGTATGTGTATAATTCGTTTTATTTTTTATTTTTTATTATTTTCTATGTCTTGCTGCTGTTTTTGTATTGTTTTTGTATTGTTGTACACTGGAAGCTCGTCACCAAGACAGATTCCTTGTAGTGTAAGCATACTTTGCAATAAAGCTGATTCTGATTCTGATTCTTAAGACGAAAACTTTAGCTCTTTATCTTTTTACCAAACATTGCAGTTATCAGTTATCATTTTGTATTGCATTACATACTTCATGAAACCACACACAACCAGTATGTATAACAACAACAAACCCTGATATAAAAGAAAAACTAACAACACAAATGAAAGTGGCAGTGCCATCTGTGAAGGCATGCGAAGCCCTGTAAAGCGCCTGCTGCCAGCAGTGGATTTATCCACATTTGAAAAATGTGTCTGCGCTCAGAGCCTCCGCGCTTGCCAGGAGACGAGATTTATTTCACCAACCCCATCCACTCTGTTGATTTAATTTGATTTCTAAAAAAGAATCTGTGCTTTGTCTTTGTAATCACACAACATAATGTTACAGTTTAATGTCATTTAGGCAATTCTAAGTGGCTTTTACATAATAGCTCATTTGCATAGCATCTTCCCTGTCTTATCTTTGACACTTTATCATGAAGAGACTAATCACTCTAAGCAGCTGAAAATTAGTATTGCTCATTGTAATTTATAGTTAGTTGATTTTTTTTTAGAAGGATTATGCCATTGCTTTTATATTACATTTGTATGAAATGAAGTACAGTAGAACAATCATATTAATGTGGCTGATTTTGCTCTTTTCTTGTTGTATCACAGCCTAAAGAAGTCAAATAGGAAATCCATTATCAGTGTTATACTGCTTTGAAAAGGGCTTGTGTTGAAAGTGGAAACTATTAATAATGTTAGAGGGTATAGGGAGCAGTTGTTGTTGGGCTCTATATATCTTGTGTCAGGTCAGGTTGGAGTCAGCATACCCACCCTCTGAGCTCAGGATATGACTGGCATTGGAACTACCATGCTGGTATGAAACTTTACCCTGCAGATGCAATTAATCATAGGGAGGCTTTAATTGGAGACAACGGTCCAAAAGAAGAGCATATCCCTTCTGTTTTCAACCTTTAATATCCTGAATTTGCTGTTTTTGCTGAGATTTTAAGACTGCCTTTCAGGAGAAAGGTGAAGTTTTCTCTCATTAATGGTGCTTGCTAGAGCAAAAAAAAAAAAAAAAAATCTAGATAATACTGCTAATCATTTTTTAAAGCTGTGTCTGGCGAGACTGATCTACAGTGTACTCAAAAACAGTAGGTTAACTTTTTTTTTTTTAGCTAAAATTGGACTGGGTTTGCCGAAATTCAAAACACTGAACCCAGTGGCCAAAGCGGTAAGTGTTGTTGCTGCTTGTCACTGAGTCAGCAAAATTTGGCCAATCCTGGGTACTGAAACTCTCGAAAAACAACATGCTGATGTCCTGTGTAAATCACTGTCTTATAGCTGCATATTAAGGAGTGATAGGAGAAAGTCAGAGAATGGTTTTGACTTAAAACCTAGGGCCCTATGATTTCCGCAATGTGTAATAAACTGATGAAATCATGGAATCCAGTCATAAAAACTGAACTATGAAACTACTAAAATCTATGAAATGTGGAATGTCACGGAATTTGACATTTGACATTGGGATAATATGATATATAAATACACAATAAATAAAATTACAATTGTGATTTGTCCTAGTGTAATGATTATACCACAAAAGGCTGAGATTTTATTAAATAAATAAACAGTCTACATGTGCTGCATGCTTCAAAGTGAATGTGTGAAGCAGGCCACTTATACGCTGATAACACCCCATTATGAACATATCGTGCTCTCTGTCTGTAACAGATGAGAGCAGAGAGCTCACTAACCATGAAGCGCGTTGCACATGCAGATCATATAATTAAATTGCAGCCTTTTGCAGTTTAACGAGCACATTAGGCCATATAGCGAACTGCTTATCCGAAGGTTAGAATCTGTCGTTAAAAACATACAAACTAAAAGTGCTTCATCTGGTTTTCCACCAAAAAATTAAACTAGACGTGTGAAATAATTTTTTTTAAATAAAATAAAATAAAAAAGACAGAAATATATTACTACTATATAGTCATATGTAATATTCAATGTAACAATAATATATTAACTAATATTTATATTTAAGCAATATCTCACTAGTAAGATTGTTGTTGTACAGAATAAACGTTTTCATCAATGCTTTCAATGATACTGTGATGCTCTGCAGCACTGTATTTGACAAAAGAAATATTGCGTTTCATTTGATTAAAATTCTATTAATTCATTTGATTAGACCATTTTTAGATTATAACATGTAATTAAACTTTAAAACACAGAATTTAGAAAAATTAAATAAGGAAAACAGAATTTGGGAAAAAATAAAATCAAATTTGGAAAGAATACATAACGGATTTCATAGGGCCCTACTTAGAACCACAAGTTCACAAATTAGTTTTGTGAATTTTCTGAGGTAAATTTTATATCACTTTGTTAATCATCTTTTAAAGGAATGTTTTGTGTTCAGTACAAGTTAGAGGGATAGTTCACCCAAAAATGAAAATTTTCATGATTTACTTACCTTTAAGCCATCCCAGATGTGTATGACTTTCCTTCAGCAGAACCGAAATGAAGAATTTTAGAAGCCCATTTCAGCTCTGTTTGTCCATATAATGCAAGTAAACGTGTGCCATCAGGCTGCGTGACGGTCCAAAAGGCAAATTTAGGCAGCATAAAAGTAATCCACATGACCCCAGTCGATCAAGTAATGTCTTCTGAAGCAAATCGATAGGTTTTTGTAAGAAACAAATTGATAATTAAAAAGTTAACTTCATTAAATCCATTGTTGTTCAATATAACAAACTCTCTACACTCGAAATTATTATACTAATCATGAAGCATGTTTCTAGCTCACATGAAGCTTAATTCATAAACATTTGACAGACTTTTATTTCACTATAATCCAAATACACAGCCATGTGTAGGATTATACAAAAAATATGGACAAATGCATCCTATACAGATGATAACCCTGACAATTATGTTTTTCATAATGTGTAATGCATTTTCTGTGTTAAAACTAACAAACTAATTTGTCAGTACGCTAGGGAAAACAGGACCCAAGAGCAGAGATAAATGGCAGTTTTATTAAACAAAGTGCTCAGCGCCAGCTCGGTCAAGCTCAAAATAAAGCCAGGAGGGCGAGGAGAGTGTTTGTCAGTAGGTGTTGTAGTGGAAGTCTGGAAAGATCCGCTGATGATAGGTGAGATGCGAAGCAACGCCCAAGTCACAATTTCCCTGACACGTGGGATAGGTAATCCAAGGAATCCTCCTCAGGAGTGACCAACGGCAATCTGTGGGGTAAACACCACCTTGAGAACAGCACAACCAACTCTAAACAGGAGACAAACATGAGTGGTACAGCAAACAACAAGCAAACTGAGGAAACACATGGGATAAAATAGGGTGTGCAATCAGAGGAAGACAGGTGGAGCGTGTGAGAAAATCATTACCGTAATCGACGCCTCCCCTGGAGCAATCAGCGTTCCCATGGAAATGCCGATTACACTCACTGACTTCACCTGTGAAACACGAGGGAGAGAACAAACAAACAACAGAATGAACCGGCAAATGCCGGAGCCATGACACTAATTAGTAGGAAGTTTTATCATGCAAATGGCATCACTAAGTGTTCTTTTGCTATCTTGGGAGGGACTTGATTCATCTGGAAAAAAAAAAAAAGATATCTCGATTGGCTGGAAGGCTTAATATTTTATGATGAGTCCCATTGGGCTTGTCGGATGCTTGTGAGCGGGTAACTAAGCAGGCTTAAAGAAAAAAAACTTAACATTTTTTTATTTTACTAAATTTACATGACAGGATCAGTAAGATAGTAAAAGCAGGATCCAAGGTACAAGTTTGTGTCAAAGTGTAAATCCTAGTTTCCACCACCTGTCAAAACAGTATCAAGACCCATGCACAAAGCCAACCAACAGCTCCAAGGCCTTTGACTCCAGCAATGTTAAAATCTTAGCATCATACAGTACTTTGATGCGTTGGATATAATTGATTATATAATCTGCCATGGGTCAGGCATTCTTTTAAATACATCAGAGTATTATTCAGGTTGCGGAGTGTTTATTAAGCTCAAATCCGATGGATACTGGAGTCCCGCTGTGTTATCGGCTGGTGCCGTTTGTATGGAGATGGGCCCAGTAGAACAGAGGGATTCAGGCTCCAGCTGGCATCAGTCAATAATTCATTTCTGCTAAATTTCCTCATGACCTTTGCAAGTGTTGTGCATGACAATAGACCAGATCTGCTAAAGCACATGTAGGGAGCTTTCATTGTGTAGCATATAAAAGCAGCATTCTGCTTAGCTTACACCACTTTGTTATAAATAAAATGTAATCAGATTACAGTTACACATTACTCCCAACACTGGTCACAGAAGGTGCGTGCGTGAGTTAGCAGTTGGTGAAGGGTGTCATGTGTTATCTCTGTGAAAGCTGAGAGAAAGCTGCTCGGCCACTTTAAGACCATTATGTATGTAGTCATCTGCGTGATTGACACTTACAGTCATGAAAACATTTGGAGAACAGAGTGGACAAGGTGATTCTGAAATTCTGGGACACCTCTTTCCCAAAGCACTGTGAAGACAGAGGTCCAGTCTAAACACTCAATAACAAAATTATTGAAGCATAACTGAGCTACAAAATTACTGGCACACTCCATTAATAGGGTTCAAGATAGGGTGTGAAACTCTTAAAAAAATGTTCATTTCTCAGCAAATTGTTACTATTTGGGAGGGCTGGGAGATAAAACAATATCGATATTTATCGGGAAAAAAAATCCTCGAAATCGATGATGAACTTTTGAGTAACTTGCAGTATTTTGCCTATGTTCTATATCTAGACGATCAGATCAGGTACGTGTCACTAAAAACGCAAGCAGTTCAGCAAAGTTAAATAACGTTATAACTAGCTAACTGAACCACATTCATGATATCAGATGGTTAGGAAGTATTAGCTGGCTAGCAGCTACATAAACCTTGCTCTCATGAAAACCAGTAATGAGGCTATGTTGATGCTAGCTAGATATCGCTGTGCAACGAATAAAACAACCCTGACAAAGCAATACAGCTATTGACTGAACACAACAGCAACTCCGACATCAACTGTATTGCTATTTATGTTACACCGGCAGCGTCTGCTATCTCTCCTGAACGCCACCAGAGGTCGCCATCTCCAGAGTCCTAACCCTTCCTTCACAAACTATATTTCCCATAACCCTCCGCTCAGGCTGATTACTCACCCACCTGTTTCACATTATCTCTGTCTATTTATGTTCCCTGTTTACAGACATTCAGTGCAAAGTCTTGTTCTGCCTAGTCTGCAATTCTGAGCATTATTTACTATTACTGGTTTCCCTGTGTTTTGACTCCTGCTTGTTCATTGTATTTCCCAGCCTGTTTGTGTGTTTTTGGACCTATTGCCTATTTACTGGATTATCCCTCAGTCTCTTGGATTTACTTGGTTTGCCTTTCTTGGACTGTCTTCCTGTGTACCAAACCCTTGCCTGCTTTTTGTTTACCCTTTGATTTGCTACTTTGTTGTACTGTTTATACTTCTTATTAAACTGCATATGGATCTTAACATTACTGCCCCGGAGTCTTCGCTACAATTTGTTTATGTATTAATTAGTTTAAAAAATTCACGATCCATATTGCTTTCCCACAGCCTTGTCGGTATCACTGATTGCAACAGAGAAAGGAAGCACAATGATTTTGATTTAACAATGTAGTTTGATAATATCTGTTTTGTACCACAAATTTAAACAACTATAATCCATTGAAAATTATTTTAAGATGTACTAATTTCAATTTCATAACAAAATTCCATCAAATTCAATTGAGTAATCTTTAGTAAAATAATAAAACTAAATGTAGTTTAATTTAAACTTGTTTAATTTTGTTAGACATTACATTCGATTTGATATAATTTTATTATGAAATTAAAATGTGTAAATCTTAAAAGGTTTAAATATGAATTGAGTGTAGTGGTATTGTAATGCAGCCCCTTTTATTTATAGAATAAAGACATAAGGTTACAGAAATGTGTTACAATGTTCATATAAGTATATTGTGTGTATATATACTTGTATACAATTATATTAAAACATTCCCGTTTTAAACCTTTTTTGTTTAGATTGTATAGCATACATGTATATTTTAACAAAATACATTGTATTTTGTATAGAATACATTAAATAAAATGTGGCTTTTTCATCCAATAAATAGATTATTTATTTGGTTAATCAGATTTGTTGATTTAAAAGATAATTACTAGTTGCAGCACTATGATGTATTTGAAACTTCCTACTTTTTATGCCGTTAATTTTATGTTAGGTGGTAGTTTATCTACCATATCTTAAAGTCCGCAGGAAAAAATGTGCCTCCAGTGCTTTAAAAAAAAATAAAGGAACACAAAAGTGTTTACCATTCGTGGGAAGTGCTCTCTGCACAAAGCAGGAGATATGTCAGGACAAGAGTAGAAATAGAAGTGAATGTAAAAAATGAATGACTAAATCCAGCAAAACTTAAATCTTAGCCTCTTCTCCCGAGATTGCGACAAAAGCCATCGCGTCAGTCCTGTCCTGTTGCTGCTTGTGTAGGCATCACAGTACTTCCATATTTAATGTAGCTTCCTCTCATCTGTAAATATTTTGCACTGGCTGACACCCTGGAAGCCCCTGATCCTCCCTCTCTACTGCAGATCGGAAGCATCTCTGCTCTTTTCTCCTTCCCTTATTTTCTGGTAGTCGGTCAGGCTCAAAGTCTGCCAAGTTCTTACCCTGGTATCACACACGCTCAACCCTAAAGCAGAGATTAGTCAAGGATAGCAGTGGTAAGATCTTTGAGAAGCTGCAGCAGGCCCAAGTCTATGTAAAACAGCATGCTTTTACTGCATTAATGAATCCTTTTAATCAATATGCATCTGTTGATTACAGGAGGGACCCTAGTTTTGGTTCATCCTGTTATGGACGCCAAGTGGGACATTTATATATTTTTTTGTATTATTGCAGTTAAACTAACAAGAACCTTTATAACTTATCAGAAACAATTTATAAGGATCTTGATTGCCTGCAAAACACTCAACATTGCCTTGAAGACAACACAGCACAGTTCTGTGTATTCAACATTGTTTCATCAAATGTGAAAGTATCGCAAGCCCTCTCAACATTTAATCATGTGCAGGATATGAATTATAGATATTTAAAATAACATTTTCAGTAGTTGAAATGGTACTTCTTAATATCATTAGTGAAAATGCTCATTTTTGATAGTAATTGCATTTTCATTAGTAAAAAATTATTGGTTGCCCCCTGCCCCCCCTTCAAGAACTATACACTTCCAGAGTGAGGGAAAAGGCTGGAAAAATCACTCTAGACCCCATTACCTTTTTGAACTGTTGCCTTCTGGCCGACGCTTCAGAGCTCTGAGCACCAGAACCGTCAGGCACAGGAACAGTTTTTTTTCCCTCAGGCTATCCGTCTCATGAACAGCTAAATTGCCCCATTGAGCAATAACTATGTGCAATACACAGTTTAGTCTTTTTTTATATTTATCCAGCACATCCAACCTCTTCTGCCATTTCATTCCTCTGAAAAAAAATAAAAAAAAATAAAAAAAAAACATTTGCACTGTACATAACAGATTTGTATTTGCACTGTACCTAACAGATAACAGATTTGTATTAGATTGCACTATGTATGTGTATGTGTATGTGTGTATGTATGTATGTGTCTGTCTGTGTGTGTATGTACATATATGTATAATTATTTTTTATTTTTTATTATTATCTATGTCTTGCTGCTGTTTTTGTATTGTTTTTGTATTGTTTTTGTATTGTTGTACACTGGAAGCTCCTGTCACCAAGACAAATTCCTAAAGACAACTTGATTTTGAAATATTTAATTAATTTATTGAAACACGAAAAAATTAAACCAAATCTTTTTCTAAATTCAAATGAGACTTTAAACAAACTGAAAATTTAATCAAACAAATTGGTCAAAAAAATCAAACCAAATCCAAACATTTTATCCTCTCTGAATTCTCCACCGGTCCCTTTTGCAGTGACTTAAAAATCACTCTACGATAACAGGTGGTAAAATACAACTGTAAATATGAACAGAATAATAATTGAAAAATAAATGATGAGCTATTGATAGTTTAAAAAAAAAAAAAAAAATGTGTTTTATAAAACAGTGATTGTCAGGGATATAATTTGATGTTCCACAATATTTTCAGTGTTTGGACATGAACTTTAATACCGACTGCTGGCAGAATCTCCAAACTGCAAATGTAGGAACTAAATTAAGACTTTGTGCTGAAAACAGATCTGCTTTTGAAAAGTCTTAGCACAATGACGTATTTCTCAGAAAATAGTAAATTGCGCTTTGAGGCAATTCATTAACATACAGTACACCCACAATTTGCGTGCATACACCCACAGAAGTGAAAACACTTTCACACACGGCCACTTGCGCTTTGCACTCGCATGAAAATTGCACTTAGAAGTAGTGCTTTCTCGAAAATTGGATAAGACGTTGGGCACGGTCATTGCGAGTAGTGCCACGCATTGCACGCTCACGAAAGTAGAGCCAATTAAATTGAAGATTAATTTAAGATACACTATATTGCCAAAAGTATTCGCTCACCCATCCAAATAATTGAATTCAGGTGTTCCAATCACTTTCATGGCCACAGGTGTATAAAATGAAGCACCTAGGCATGCAGACTGCTTCTACAAACATTTGTGAAAGAATGGGCCGCTCTCAGGAGCTCAGTGAATTCCAGCGTGGTACTGTGATAGGATGCCACCTGTGCAACAAGTCCAGTCGTGAAATTTCCTCGCTACTAAATATTCCACAGTCAACTGTCAGTGGTATTATAACAAAGTGGAAGCGATTGGGAATGACAGCAACTCAGCCACGAAGTGGTAGGCCACATAAAATGCCAGAGCGGGGTCAACGGATGCTGAGGCGCATAGTGCGCAGAGGTCGCCAACTTTCTGCAGAGTCAATCGCTACAGACCTCCAAAGTTCATGTGGCCTTCAGATTAGCTCAAGAACAGTGCTTAGAGAGCTTCATGGAATGGGTTTCCATGGCCGAGCAGCTGCATCCAAGCCATACATCACCAAGTGCAATGCAAAGCGTCGGATGCAGTGGTGTAAAGCACGTCGCCACTGGACTATAGAGCAGTGGAGACGCGTTCTCTGGAGTGACGAATCGTGCTTCTCCATCTGGCAATCTGATGGACGAGTCTGGGTTTGGCGGTTGCCAGGAGAACGGTACTTGTCTGACTGCATTGTGCCAACTGTGAAGTTTGGTGGAGGGGGGATTATGGTGTGGGGTTGTTTTTCAGGAGCTGGGCTTGGCCCCTTAGTTCCAGTGAAAGGAACTCTGAATGCTTCAGCATACCAAGAGATTTTGGACAATTCCATGCTCCCAACTTTGTGGGAACAGTTTGGGGATGGCCCCTTCCTGTTCCAACATGACTGCGCACCAGTGCACAAAGCAAGGTCCATAAAGACATGGATGAGCAAGTTTGGTGTGGAAGAACTTGACTGGCCTGCACAGAGTCCTGACCTCAACCCGATAGAGCACCTTTGGGATGAATTAGAGCGAAGACTGCGAGCCAGGCCTTCTCGTCCAACATCAGTGTCTGACCTCACAAATGCGCTTCTGGAAGAATGGTCAAAAATTCCCATAAACACACTCCTAAACCTTGTGGAAAGCCTTCCCAGAAGAGTTGAAGCTGTTAGAGCTGCAAAGGGTGGGCCGACATCATATTAAACCCTATGGATTAAGAATGGGATGTCACTTAAGTTCATATGCGTCTAAAGGCAGATGAGCGAATACTTTTGGCAATATAGTGTATCTTAAAAGGCATTCTTACCAATTACGACCACATAACAGATATCTGAAATGAACATTTCCACTTGTGAAAACCAAATTACAGAAATTAAAAAGAAAAAATTGCATTAGGGAAATTTGCACTTGTAACAGTCTAAAACAATGATAATGCAGTTACAGAAATCAAAAGCAACTTTTTCTTGTTAATATTCTATTAAAAAATGGGTATTTCCACAAGTAATGATTTCATTTTTGATATCAAGAATTAACAAAAACTAACCTATGTGTGCCGATCTGTTTTTATTAAACAAGTTATGACCTTACCCCGATAAAAGAAAAACATTTAAGGTGTTTAAATGTCCTTACACATTGTCAGCTTAATAAGCATAGTTGGTGTAAGATTGTGCATGTATTGTAAACACGCTCATTGACTCCAGAGACTCAGACATCAACTACTGTAAAATTCAAGAAGCATTTTACAATGTCTAAACAACTACCTCTGAACCATTCTGACAAAAGAGGAGGCATTAATATTTTCATAGCCATCTTAAAATACTTTCGTTTGTAAATATTTCAGTGTTTTGGTACAAATTTTGGGAAGGGCATTTTTATGTTTGTCTGCTGCATTTGTAACTACTGTGAGTGTGCAGTCGAGATGAGAGGAAGGTTTCATCCATTTCTGTGTTTCAACTGCTGTTTGGAAAAGGAAATAAACAGATGTGAAGTGAACTTCTATCGATATTGCCCGCTGAGTGTGCAGGAAGCAGTGAATACTGCATAGGGACCCTGTGAATTGGAACGCAGCTAATGGTTGTGAAAGCTTTTGGGCTTTTTCCCCTACTTGAGCACCTTTTAACCTACTGTTCTCTTTCCCACTCTCAAACATTGATTGGAACTCCATGAATTTTTCATTTCATTTATAAAAAATAATTTTAGAAAAAGTGGCTTTGCATGTTAACGAGAATCACTCTCTCGATTTTCTAAAAATATGAACTTGTGAATTAAATGGTTGTAGAATTAAAGGGTTGTCCTAAATTGTCATAGTCTTTCGTTGAGGTTAAGGTCAGATTTGTGGAGTAAACAAGAGGTCAAAATGAAGTCTGCTCTCTAGAGTCACTGCTGCTGAGCACAATGTTACCTGGCAGATTGGAAACTGGGTCATGAACCACGATAAGAGAGGAATTCATGCAAGCTGTTGCTTTTCTGGATTGGAGCAAAACTTCTTTAAACGTTTTGGAGCACAGGCCTTTTTGTTACTAAGGGTTCCACAATTAGGCATATCATGATAGAAATCTTTAGAAGCTAAAGTGTTTTTTTATGCTTTTGTTTTTGAAGTATATCTTATTTATTTTATTTTTTTATGTTTTTAATGCTTTTTAAAAGTATGAAGGGCCTGATATCCCTGTAAATATTCTTCAGTCGACTTGATGAACTGCTTTACCACAATGAAACGCAATAGAACTGTAGAAATAGAACACTCCTTTATCATAACATGCTCACTTTACAAGCAAACATCAACATAAATGCAAAAGACGCCATTACACATAGAATTCTAGTCCTCTAATGGTTTAAACTAATTAAAACAAGAAAACTTTTTCATAAACAAATGAAAAAGAAAATGAGAATACTGTTACTTTGAAACAACACAATGACATTCAGTATTCACTGCATTCAGTACTCACAATATTTAGTTTAGCATGCTGTGCAACAAACATTTTAAAACAAACATGCTTTTTTTTTTTTTTACTGTGTAACGTTGGCTAAAACATTCATTTTACACCCACAACATTCCTATGGTTTAAAATGAGTTTCTAGATATTGATTTTGATGTACAGTATATTCATATATTTTTCTCGTAGCCATAGATTTTTCTAAGGTGTCCCCCCAATATTCAAATAAAACCACCGTACATGATAACATCCTCACAGGACTTTAAAAAATTCTTGGTGAAACGTTATCTGTCCTGACAGCCTGATGCCTCTGAATGCAAACCTTTAGTGGTCTGGATAATTACAATTGCATAACATCCCGGCCAAGAAAACTGAATTAACCAGATGTGCTGCTTTATAAAAGAGAACCAGCATCTGACTCCTGTGTTACAGAAGCTTTCTCCTTCTCTCATCCATGTTTCTCTCATCCTTTTCTTCAAAAGATTCTGGAGACTGATCCATAAAGCATCCAAAGCCTCTACTGTTGCTTAGCAGCTGATATATTTAACAAATTAAAACCTCTGAAGCCACAAGTCTGAATAAAAACATTTTCATCTTAGAACAGCAGTCAAACTCTATTTCCTCTACCTAGATTGAAATGTTACTCAAGTGCTGCACTAGTGGGTCAGTGGTAGAATTCTCACATGTAAGAGCTAGTGCATGCTTTTCGGTTAATGCAATTATGCTTGAGTTGAGGCTGTTACAACGTCTGAGATTCAAATCACTGAAAATTTTGAATGAGAAATATCTGCTAAATAACCATCATCCAAAAATGTCACAATACTTACAGCTTAAAAAGGCTCAAAAACCAAGATTGGACCCTTTTGTGAACAAATCGTCCCGTTTGATTTGTGAACCATTGAAAAGAACAAGCACAAAAAACAGTTCATTCAGATATAATTCAGAGATATTCTCAAGTTGAGCTCACTGAGTGTGTTTACATGCACAACATATGCTGAGAACTATCAAACATTTGCTTAAAAATCCATTCTCAAATCCATTCCAAAAATAAATTTCAGAAGACCACGTTGGGCACTTTAGTAGGACCATAGTGTTCCTAATAAAGTGCTTGGTGAGTGATGCTTACATTTGAAATTATTGGGCCTTTCATTAGTTTTGACGTCAAAACGTTAAACAGGCATGTGCACAGTACTGGCACACATTGAATAACCCGCCAAAACACCAGTAAATGCTATTTAAATGCAACATAGGGGTAATAGGGGTAATGATAAAAAATCTAGATGCATAAATCATTTATGACCTTAATAAAATGAAACCGACTTAAATTTCAGTCCGTTCCTCAAACACAGCTATAGTATGACTTACGGGAAGATTTGAAACATACAAAATGCATTGAGTCGAATGGACCACATTTATGGTGCTGGGAAGCTTGACAGAAATGGTCACGGAGAACATCATAGAGGTTTGGTAACCAATGACAGCATTTTCATTCCTGGATTAACTATTCCTCTAATTGTTCATCTTTTTGATGCATCAGCAGCAATGTCTAATGCAACTCACTGATAAATATATGAGACCAGTGAAATATTGCATTGTTTCAAAATCAGTTCTATTTTGTTTTTTGTTTTTGTGTGACACATTTAAATGGAATTCATCAATGCAGCCAAGAAAGTCAAGAAACTCATTTCGTTTCTGAAAATTCGGCGTCCTCAACTGAACCTCCCATCATATTTCAGACCCAGTACCCTGTAGCCTGTTTGGGACTTTCCCGTTGGAGGTCATTCGCTGTGAGGGAATTGTCAAATCTAATGAATTAGTTCCCTGACAGAGAGAGACAGAAAAGCCTGCGAAAGGGTCCCACTGATTGCTTTGAAGTCGGAGAGCCAACTCGAATATACAGTGCAGAATCACTTCGTCAAATAGGATGTGAAAGGTTAAGTTAAGCGGACCACAGCACTAAATGCACCTCTCCGCCTGCATCAATTTCAGTGATTCAATGAGTGGCGAGTCTGTAACTAATGCGGCAGACTGACTCTTTTCAAATCAGAACTATAATCAGATCCGCAACACTGACTTCACAGTTACACAGAGACACTGATGAGTCATTTCTTACACATTCCCGGCTAGATTAGCTCACAACAGAGCCAGAGAGAAGTCATTTGTCATAAATGGTACATAATATCGCAGTAGGCTGTTAAACTAAGGTAACGAGGCAATATTTAAGCAGTTACACAGTGTGAACCTCACTAAGAATGTAATTCAGCTCATTCATCACAGGAAGAAGCATTATCATTTCTCAACATGTGACACAAACACCTTTGTCCAAATCAAAATATTCCCCAACAGCTACATATTCAGTTTAGTTAATCAGCTAACACTTTATCTAAACACATGAACAACATAAAAACTTTACAAAGGAAGTAATTATGATATTATGGTGTCATCATCTACTGTAAATCAGGCAAACTCCAGTGGATTCAGTATTGTGCAAGTTGAGTTGCTTATGAAGCTGTTCCATAACCTAGTGTGCTGTCTACATTGGCAACATTTAAGGCATCACAGGCATGCCCCCATTGTTCCTGTCTTTTTTCTCATCTAAGTATCTTTTTTCTCTGTATTTTGAGAAGTATTCTTCTCAGGGACATTGGATCACACACCTGTCCAGCTCTTGAGACCTGATGACACTTTAGGGCACTCAGGTGCTAATTTTAATTAATTGTTTTGAATCCCACTTAATAAGCAAGTGTGACAGTCAGGCACTGTTGTAGCCCTCTTATATCTGTCGCTTAATGCCACTAAATGCTGCGAGACAAAAGCCAAAAAAATAAATAAAAAGAATAATAATAATAAAAAATACAGATAAAACAAGGCCATGAAAAATCAGCAGATGCCTACACAGAGCCCAGGAGTATACAACAGCAAAAGAGCTCACTTCTTTGTAGGGATGTTAAATATTAATCGAAAATTGATTAATTGTAGTTAATCATTTGATCGATTAAGCTTATCGATCGTCGATAGCTTCAGGACAAATGCGTTCAGTAATCATAACAGAAGACGTTGATAAGGCTGTCTATACAATCACCCGCCGCTAGAGGGTGCTTGCACGCTGCATGTCATTATCCAGTTCACAGAAGAAGAGCCAACGCACAGATCAGAGATAAAGTGGGGTCAATGTAAACTATGGCTGTGTCTCGTTTCGAAGGCTGCGTCCCCTGGAGGTCACATTTGTCGGCTGCATATGTCATCAAGGCTGTCTCATTTCAGAAAAGCAAGTAGGACACTCCGAATACAGCCTTCGAATGCAACCTTCTTTCATGGGAATTCGGAGGATGCATGAGTTGTAACCTTCGTGGGCACTCACAACCCACAATTCTTTGCTTCAACAGAAATGTCTAAAACAAATGACGCCAATTTGCACAAAAATATGACTTTCAAAACGCAAGTAATGTTAATTCCCAAGTTGACGTACCTCAGTAGATGGATGTAGATAAGTATATAATATGTATAATTATAGTAATATATAATTAAAATAGAATATTATAGACTAAAAGTACACCTGTAAAATCTATTTTCTTTTCTCTCTACATCATTATATCTCTCCTAAAATTTACCTCATACATTCCCTTCCAGAGGGACTTTGTTCCCTTCTCACTCAAAGCGCTCGCGCTTGTTAAAGAGTGGCGTGCTGTCATAGCAACCATGATAAATTCTGTTTCCTTTTGTCCTACGAAGGCCGTCTCGTTTAAACGAGGCTTGTTTAAAGGAGGGCACTCTATATACCACTGCCTTCAAAGGACACGTCCTACCTAGCGCGCAGCCTTCGAAACGAGACACAGCTAATGTTGGAATCGTTTCTCTATAAATGAACATTAATGTTTTCTGCACACACCATGAGAGTGTGTTAAAGTACAACATGACAACAAGCACCGTTGATCTCCTTGTTTCATCCCAACCTGCAATTACGTCAGCGATCGCCCGGGAAAACACGAAGGTACATTCAGCTGGCATCACACTATCACCAGAGAAGCCTATGTAGCCTATGTTATGTACTATGTTTATGCAGCGTGTTATGATTTGACTTAATTTCTAATTAAATATAAGTCCAAAGATCCAAAATATCCCACGTTCCACAAAGTGACGTTTTTAATGAACTCAAATATGTATACAAATTATATATCTTAAGTATAGCTACATGTATCTGGTACACTGGAAACAACATGATCACACAGGAAGTTGGCATGTTGTTTCCGATACAACAAGATTGACCACGTTATGCCGACTCACCGACAAACACCATCTCCAGACATATTTGCATTGGCTCCAGTGTGTTTATCTTCCCCTACATTACGACCGGAAGCAAGTTGCGTCAGCAGCGTGGGAGACCTGGATTCAGATCTTGTGCTGATACCAGGAAGTAGTCGCGTTCGCATAATCAGTGACGAACATAATTCGGAGCACTTTTTCTTTTAATAATATATTATTACTCCACTGATGGTTAGGTTTAGGAGTTTGGTTGGGGGTTACAGTTTATAAAACATGCATTCCTCCTCACTGTATTACAGCCTGTACAGCTGAGAACAACTCGCTTTACAACTCACTTTTGGCACCCCTCGGTGGACAATACACCCGTAAAATGGAGCTCACACGTGCCCATATGCCCAACAACACTTACCGCTTTGGCCACTGGGGGCAGTGTTTCACATTTCGGTAAGCATAGACCAATTTTAGCTAAACAAATGTCAACCTACTGTTTCCGATTTCACTGTGAGATCACTCTACTGGAAATACAGTATTTGGAAATTTAGTGATTACATAGCCAGGTGGTCAATTGCTAGAAAAAAATAAATAAATAAAAAAAAGCATTTTTTATTGGATTGAAGAGTTAGGTTTTGTTTTTACTATTGTATAAAAATTAAACACCTTTTGGTGAGATAGATGTTTCTCATCAATTTCAATCAGTGTGAAAGGCCTGTTTAAAAATAAATAAAAATAAATAAATAAATAAATACAAAAATGATGAAATGAGATGCAACATCCTCTTCCTGCGAGGACACTTATACGTCTGTCAGCATCCTGGAAACACAGAGAGAGCCTGTCTGATAAGATCTAAGCTGGCAACACCATCATATGGAAACATCATGGATTTTAATGTAATATTCTCATGTGAAAAATTATTATTACATTTAATGTAATATTCTCATGTGTCAAAGCCTGAGAGAGAGATGTCAGAGTGAGAAGTTAATTCATTTCTGAGGTGTCACGGGTGTCTTCGTCCTCTGTGCTGATACTTTGATTTGATCTCTTTTTTCATATTTTCCTATTTAATAATGCTGGTAGTGAATATCTTTCTACAAATGTGCAAAATACCTAGCCTAAACATAGTTAACACAAGATAGATGTACTTAAGAAACATAATTGAGATTAAGACTTAACTAAGATTAAGCAGAATGTTAGGGACTGATCGCCTCAGTCACCATTCACATTCATCAAATTATTTTCCATACAATACAAGTGAATGGTGAGGGAGACTGGACTGCACATTCTGCCTAACATCTAGAAAGTCATACAGGTTTGGAACAATATGTGGATGAGTAAATGATGACCTGATCATTTTTTATTTTGAGTGAACTATCCCTTTAAGAAAATTGTTCTTATGCAGTGTTCAAGGGCACTCTACAGCAGGGGATAAAAAAAAAAAAAGAAACCTTTTGGTATAAATTCTTGTCATTTTTATTGCTTTCAGAAATGAATGTCTTTTTTTTTTTTTTTTTTGTCCTCACAGGAAGAAAAAATACAACACATTCATTGGTCAGCCTATTGAGGTCAGTAGCTGCTGAGCCAGTAATTTGAACATTTTGAAATGTGCCTTAATTTGCAGCATGACACAGTTCCTCAAAAGTAATGAATAAATCATCAACAGTGACATGGTGTGAGGACTTCCCCCACTTTTCTGAGACCCCAGAGAATCAATTAATCCTTATTACCAGCCCAACCATTTCCAACAGCACTCATGAGCCAAATCAGCAGCAAGTCCAATATGCAATATTTATCCTCTAGATTTCTACATTTTCTGAAGAACATGCAAGTGAGGCTTGACCAGTCAAAACTCCACCATGATAGGGATTTGTTTGTAGCTGCAAGGGCATTGCAATGCATCATCCAGAGTGGTTATCGCTATGGTGATGCTAGGTTGTTGCTGGGGTATTTTAAGTGGTTGCTAGGTGGTGGCTTACTGGCCAAGTCAAAAAAGGCTCAGCATCAAATCTCTCTGCTATCCTGGTCCCTAGATATGGTCCAGGTTCCAAAAGTCAGATTGAGTCAGCACTTAGTCAGGTTGTCCCATCAGGTCAGCAGGTAGTGAAAAATGTGGGCGTCTATTTTGATAGAAATTACATTTTTGAATATTACGTCAGGAAGTTAGTTAAATCATTTTTTATCAATTAAGGAACATTTCCAAGGTTAGACATGTCTTGAGTTTTAGGGATACAGAGAAGCTTATACATGCTTTTATTTGTCTCACCTGGATTATTGTAATGCACTGTTTTCAACTTTAAATCAATGCACTTTAGCACGGTTACAATCAGTGCAAAATGCTGCAGCTAGACTTTTGACACGAACTAGGTCTTCAAATCATAATACTCCAGTTTTAGCTTCCTTGCATTGGTTACCAGTTCATTTTAGAGTTGATTTGAAGGTTTTATGAATTACATATAAGGCATTACATGGTTTGGCACCAGGATATGTAGCAGAACTTGTAAGACCTTACGAAAGAGTTAGACCTCTTAGATCTTCTTGTTGTGAACTGTTAGCTGTTGCTAGATCCAGATTCAAATCAAATCAAATCAAATCAAAGTGATAGTGATCAGAAGTGATTCAAAACTATAGGTGATAGAGCTTTTGTAGTGAATGCCTCAAGATTAAGGCACAAGGTGTGTCCCAAACCGCATAATTCTGCACTATTTTACGTCATTTTGAAGTGTAAGTAGTATGTAGTATTATGTTTACAATGAAAATGCAACAAAAAGAAGTGTACTACGAGTACCCGGATTATGCACTTTTTCAACCGTCAAAACAGAGTGTGGAATGTTGGACACTTCGTGCACTCAGTGCGCACGGCTTGCCGTACATAGCAGAAGGGAGTTTCCGGCAGCAATGGTAATCTGGCAAAACAATTGTAAATAATAGAGAATACGACAACTAATGAAACTTTTGTGAAGACAGCACCTTACAAATGTGAGTTAAACGCTTTACCATCATACCATGCTGCACTGTAAAATCTAATTAGTTGACCTTATATTTTTCAAGGCAATCGGTTTGCATGCTTTTTATAATGTAAGCATACTTATTTGGCTCAAGTAAACTGAACTAAATTTTTTTAAGTAACGTTAACTAGTTACAAGTGAGCTTAACTCATCTATGATTAAAGTATCGTTGTTTTGATTTAATTTTTTAAATTGGGTTATAACTTATGCAGAATAAGGGAAATTATGACTAGACTCTAGGTTAGCCATATGGCACACTGTACTCTACTCAGTACTTCTTAATGCACATAAATTTGCACTTGTGTAAAGTACAACTGAGTAAAGAAGAATGGCTTAAATTTAACAGGCTCCAATTTCACCAGAGGTAACACTAATCACCCTCATGGTGACTTCACACAAATCTCAATTATCAACCAGCTACAACAAAACAACAACAATAGTCATAAGAATTAAAACTAAATACATAAACAAAAAAACTATTATTTTACTACATATGTTCCCTTGTTTTGACCAAACAAACATAAGTTATTCAAGCACAAGGGTTTATGGGTATTCCAACAGCTGCAATTTTGTACTTAGTAATTTTTAGTTAGTATTACTCGAAGCCAAAGTATAAAGAAAATCGTATTTGAGTTACGATTCCAAAATGTGACATTTCAAGTAATGTTTAATTAGGACCACTGAATTTTTTTTTATTAATGACAACTTTAGGATTTAGAGAGTAACGATAACTTAATTAAAACTAGTAAAAATTTAAGATTAAGTTGAGTAAACTATTTTTTTTAAATATAATTTTAGATTACTATTAGTATTTAGAGTGTGTGTGAATATGTATATTAGTGAGATATAAGTGTTGAACTGAGGGTGGATAGCACGCTAAAGCTAGTGGCAACACAATGCTTGGGTTTGAAACGTCACTTCCGTCATCTGTTAAACGGTGAAAGCTTCCATGTAGTAAAAAAAATGTAAGTGTTCCATTTGTGAAAATACTACACTTTGAAAATTAATACACTACATGGCTGAGTAAATAGTACATTTTGTAAGTGTATAGTGTGTCGTTTGGGACACAGCTGCAGCCTTAATATTAGATATTAGATCTGCTGAATCTGTGTCTGTTTTTAAGTCTCATTTTGAAACACATTTGTACAGACTTGCTTTTATTACTATGTGAATGTGTTGTGTTTTACTGGGCTACATTCATACATTCAGTGTTTGGGATTGACGACTGTATTTACTTAAAGGTGTGAGTCTTGAAATGTCCCATTCATACAACAGCGTACAGTAGCAGTTTGAATGCTGTCTCTATGAACGAACAACAGAAGTCACAACCGTATTCTAACAACTGTAACCATAGTGACAGTGACTAAAAGATGCCGACGTCCATAACACCGGCATGTCTTATCACAATTGCCGCCACTTCGAATTTGTCCAATCGAGGCACGAGTTCATCCATCAGATCATAATTAATATAATTAACCAGTGGAAGACAGCGGCTGAATCTTCGAATGACACGTAGCTCATTTCTCCATCTCCGTGAGTTAAAAATCCCCCACAAGAAACACACAAGACACGCATGTACAGTGCAGCGTGTCTCTCACTGTACATGACGTAACTAACTCTTAGTTGTCCAGTACGGTTTTGTTCACACATCACAGGTTTGCCGAGGATGAGGTTGTGAGGCCTGAAAATTTACGGGTGTCAGTTCGGTTATAGAGTGCGGTTGTCACACCCATAAATAACTGTCCTGTGTGTGAACGTAACCATATTAAGCACTCAAAACAGACAACCGTATTCTGCAGCTGTGTGAACATGGCCTGTGTGTGTTTTGATTTTATGTTTTGTGAAGCACTTTGTGCTAAAAAGTGCTATACAAATAAAGTTATTATTATTATTACAACTATATGATTAGATGACGTTAAACAAATTTTCTACACACTCACGGCGAAATCATAAGGATTCATTCCTCTTTTCATACGACTTTCATACGAAATAGCCAATTTGTAAAATATGTATGAATTTTCATGAGACTGGGTTGAAATTTTTGCTTTTAAAATGTCAGAGTTTCGATTGTTTCACCATACATTTCAGGGTGGGTGATATGACCGAATTCACTAATTTTATATCACGATAACGATATGTATCACGATATAGCTACATTTTTCACAAAAAAAAATAAATAAAATAAAAAATAAATTGGTTTATATATTACATAACCATATTGTAATGCCTAATTGTAAATTTCACATTTCAGTCCTATGTTGTTGACTAGTATTATTATTATAAAACACTTCATTAGGCTCTTAATGGTTCAAGTCACCCCTGTAGACAATATTTGAATATCTGAAACAAAGCTGGTTTGTTTTCTAATATCTAGCATCATTCAAAATGAATTTTATTAAGGGTGATGATGTGTAGTTTAAAAAATCAGTATGCCAGATGACATATCATTTTTGGCACATGACACATTGTTTTAGCTGTTTTCCTTGTCAGTGTTGGTTAGAATGTCAGGCTCTCTTGTGGTTTGAGATGTTTGACTTCCTCCATAGCGCTTTAAGGTAAAAAAAAACTCAAAACTCAGTAGAATTCAAATGGGTCACGCAAGTTTTGAACGATAGAGAGAAACTGGGCTGAGTAGCGCAAGTGTCTGTGGAGCCCAATCTGGAAACATACTGGACTCGCGTGCACTTTCAGGCTTCAGGCTGATGAGAAGCATATTCAGAACGCGAGATTAATGTCATTGAATTTGCCTTGGCAGCCCGAAATTTAGCATGGGCGGCCGCTGAAAAATGGTCAGTAGTACCTGAACAACCCTGTTTCTTCAACTCTCTCAGTCTCACATAAAGCCGCTCCGCCTTCCTCCTCCATTTCTCTGACAATATGTACCACATACATGTGACGTGAATAGAATGAAGTGCACATTTCTTGCATGCTGTGGCGGTAGGCGTAACAGCGATACAGACGATAATACAAAATGTATAACGGCTTTTCATGTCTACCGGTATATCACCCACCCCTATGCCAAGAAATCAGGATATTTAAAGCTGATGTGTGTGATTTTTTTTTTTTAATTTTTTTTTTTAATTATTTTTTTTATGTTAAAATGAATTCTCATATTTCAGCCTAATATGAACAGTCAACTGTAAGTAAGCCATTTGTAGGTTGATTTCACCTAAAAATTTAGCAATATTTGTTTGACTGGCTTGTCCAGTCTGACACAACAACATTGGCTCGACCAGTGGTGTGCGTTAAGGGTGGGATTATCTGTGTTACAACCAATGGCAGGGGGGGGGGGCACTTTTCAGGAATCGGTTCAAAAGCAGTGATTATTTTTACAGTTGGTGTAGAAATTATACTTTAATGCTTCTTATAACAGAAAATGAGCATGACAAAAAAAAGAGTAGATTAAAGTTAAAGAATAAAGTTCAAATGCAAGTATAAGGTAAAGTATGCATAGAAATAAGACATCACATGATCACAATATCCAATATCCAATCAAACAATATGCCCCCTGAAGGTCGCCATTAAATCATGTTGGCTACCTTTAGCTGAAATATGAAGGGACGTTTGGAAGTTAGTTTCTTACTGGCTTAAGAAGGGTATTGGTTATTAAAACAATAACTCAAACCATAAGTAAAGCAATAAGTAAAATCCCTGTAATGCATTGCCTGAAGTTGCTTTTATAAACGGTAGCAACAGCAATATGATAAAATACACCAATGTTCAATAAAGTGTTACATGCATTAATATTAATAATCAGAATAAATAATTATTTCACTAATTAAATTAGTTCACTGTCTGTAGGCAGTTTATGGTTGCCAAGCAGCAAAACAAATTGTCACATGAATATTGCATTTTTTTTTCTTCTGTTTTTAACAACAGCTTTAAACACAGCTCATCCAATCAGAATTTAGAGTCAGGAATGTTGAAGGAATATATGTATAAATGAATATAAATATGATTTTCTTGTGATGTGTTGTATGATTTGGCCCTAGTAAAACTACCTTGTTCTCTTTAGTACATCTGTTTAAAAGAATGTTCTGGATTTAATACAAATTAAGCTCAACTGAGAACATTTGTGATGTTGATTACCTCAGAAAATAATTTTGACTTGTCCCTCCTCAGAAATTGAGGTTACAGTGAGACACTTACAGTGAAAGTGAATGTGGCCAATTTTAGAGGGTTTAAAGGCAGAAATGCTTATAAAAGCACTTAATTTTTTTTTTCTGTTAGAACTTATCATTTGAGTATTATTTGAGCTGTAAAGTTGTTTAAATCAGCATTTTTACGGTCATTGTAGGGTTTTAGGGTTTACGTTGTTAAGTTGCCATGGCAACGAAGTTGTAAAGTTGGAAATAACTTTACAAACAAAAGGTTAGTAAGTGTTTTTATCACACTAAAATCATGTTAACACTAGGGATGGGCATTGTTGGTCATTTTGTCTACTCAAGTACTTGGACTAATTACTCGAGTACTCGTTGAGTACTCGTCAAGTACTCGAGGGGCAATGACATGTACATAACTGTATATATACTAACATGTCTGACAAACGTCTTTGGCTGCTGAATTGCATCTTGTTGCAGTGTATCGTCTATTAATTTTTATAGGCTGTTCTAAAATAATCTGTTACAAAATGTACAAAAGATTGCATAATCAAAATGTAATGCATCATATTTTGTCATTACGTGAAGGTTCAATGCCCAACTCAATGAAAGAATGGGCTCAAAGCGCGTCTGTCCGTTCTTCCTTCAGGTTACCATAGTAATCATCATAAGTGCACCAGTTTTTTTCGTGACTGTCTGTCTGTTTTTAAATCGCTTTTAGTTTTGAAGATGCTGCATTCTGTTCCATTTAGCTGCGCTCTGTCTACCTGTTTGAAACACTCGCCTGCTGTATATGTGTTGAGTCCACTGCCTAACGCGCCTGGTGTGTGTGTCCAAGTGTTTGCTCCTGTGGGAAAGCCACAATGCTCCGTATTGTTGCTGGTATAATTCATGAAGCATTCCATTCAACTTGGAGAGTCTGAATTTCCACCTTTCAACTGGGGAAAGTGCAACGGAGTGACACTTTATGTCGGACTTCTAACTTGGAAACTGGTGTGTTTCTAACTTCCATTTAGTCGAGATGCAGGTGTATGTTAGGTCACTTAGGGCAGGAAGGTTTACAGTCAGTAACAAACATTCACTTTTATTGAATAATATCCATTAACGAGTCAAAGTTCTTACATTAAATGATAATAAATGTGTTTAGCAAACGTCTTGCAGCGACAGGTGTTCAAAACACGGTTAATTACACTCTCTTTGTTTTGATTATCATAACGATAGCATTGCAGCGAATATCAGTTTGGTTACTATGAGACGTCTCTGACAATCAATGTACCCCTCAAAACCACAACGTAATCAATCTCAAAATTAAAAAGTCAAGTCAAGTCATTTTTATTTGTATAGCGCCTTTCACAACACACAACGTTTCAAAGCAGCTTTACAGAAGATCAGGCATTAACAGAAGATAAAACTGTAATATCTATGTCTTAGAGTCATCATTGTGTAGTTTGATAAAATACTATTGCGTATTGTTTAAAAATAAGTAATTAAATAATAATTGTATTTATAACCCCAGTGAGCAAGCCGAAGGCGACTGTGGCAAGGAACACAAAACTCCATAAGATGTTGGTTAATGGAGAAAAATAACCTTGGGAGAAACCAGACTCACTGTGGGGGCCAGTTCCCCTCTGGTTAACATCATGTATATAATGCCAGTATTACGTATGTATAGTGCAAGTCATGGTTTAAATTTTTTTAAATAAGTAAGTGTTAAGGGTCAGTGTTTAAAACAAAGATTTTGTAAGAACTGTAAGATGAATGACTAATGTCTTTGAAGTTCATCCTGGATTAACTGCAGAAGTTCACATAGATGCAATTGTCCTTGTTAGTTGGCTGATGAAGGGTTTTGTTGGTAATTAAATGATAGTCTATGTATTCCATTTCAAGAGTGTAGTCCATCATTAGACCGAGGTGATGTAGCAAGAGATCAGTTAGGTGCATCGCAGTTCAACCTGGCCGGTAATTTTGGTGAGGTCTATCCTAAGTCCAAGGTTCAGGCAGTGGCATATGAAGTATCCCATGTCTTATGGTTGGAGCTGGCATCAGTTCATCCTCTGAAGTCCATTGTAATAGACTGAAGTGATGTTTGGCCGGCACCGGCTGCTATTAGTCATCATCACACAGCGACACGTTGCAGTGAAGTCCAACACCAAGCAGGAACGGAACTGGATCTGGCCGGTTCTGGTGACCTCAGGATAGGAGTTCCGAGGTTGAGACAGGGAAACAAATAAAATAATATTAGCATAGATGCCATTCAATTTATTGCAGAGTTATAGATCATGATCATTGTTTCTGGTTCCGACAGACCTAACTAAAGCAGCCTAATTGTGAGTTGAAGGATAAATTAGGTGTATGCCTGGCTAAATAGATGAGTATTTAGTCTAGACTTAAACTGAGTGAGCGTGTCTGCATCTCGAACAGTGTTAGGGAGACTATTCCATAGTTTAGGAGCCAAATATGAAAAGGATCTACCTCCTTTTGTGGATTTTGATATTCTAGGAACTATTAACAGGCCAGAAATTTGCGATCGTAATGAATGTGATGGAATATAGCGTGGTAGAAGGTCACTTAAGTACTGTGGAGCTAGACCATTCAAAGCTTTGTACGTAGTTAACAGAATTTTAAAATTAATACAAAATTTAACAGGTAGCCAATGTAATGATGATAAGATGGGGCTAATATGGTCATATTTCTTGGTTCTAGTCAGCACTCTGGCTGCTGCATTTTGAACCAGCTGAAGTTTATTTATTGATCTTGCTGGACATCCTCCCAGTAATGCATACAATAATCTAATCTTGAGGTCATGAACGCATGAATTAGTTTTTCGGCATCAGCAACAGAGAGCATGTGTCATAATTTAGCAATATTTCTGAGGTGGAAGAATGCTGTTCTACAAACATTTGTAATTTGATTTTCAAAGGACAGATTGGTATCAAATATAACACCTAAGTTCTTCGCTGTTGATGATGATGTAACAGTACATCCACCGAGAGTCAAATTATATTTTAGCGGCTTATTTTTAGAGGTTTTTGGTCCAGTAATTGTACCTCTGTTTTGTTAGAATTGAGCAGAAGGAAACTTCTAGCCAACCTGTAATATTCTTGCAAACCAAAGCAATGAGCACTGTTGGCAATTTGGAATAGTTTTGGACTCAGTAGATATTACGCTGCTATAAGTTGTATCAAACTAAATTAATAATCACGTTTACTAAATCAAAGGATTTTTTGTCATAATCATGCATGCATCCCTACATTTGACTTTGGTACATTGATCGTAAAGGAATTTCAAAGTATTTGTAAGAATGACCGTGCCATGACCATTCTACATTTAAATCCTTGATGCAACTGATTATAGACATATCTTTACAGAGATTATAATTTGTTTATCCAGGTAAAGTTTGCCTTTCTGTAAGGACCCCCCCCCAATTACCCAATAGGAACATTTTATTGCTCAGAGTTTGCTCTTTTATTGCTTAGGAGATTTAGTTCAGACTTTGCCTCAGAAGTCTCTTAAACAATTCCTTAGAAAAATAACAATAGACAAACAACTGAGATAATAAAGAGTGGACTGTGAATACTCTAAAGTTCAACCACAGGATAATTGTTCTTATTAGATCAGTTTGATTTCTTTTATCTTGCCTTTTAAGTCAGATAAGTGGGAGCTTCACTGACAAGCTGATTCTGTAGAGACATCCCCTCACATTAGCTATGTTTCCATCCAAATTGCGAATGTAATTTATGTGAAAAAACATATTATTTCAAAAACAATGTGCGAATAAAGCCGCGTTTCCATCCAAGGGTGTTCAAAATGATGAAATCGTCACTTCCGGAAAAACTGTAGCCACTGTAAGTGTTTTGTTTTAAATAAAATACTGGTGGTTTAGAGCACGCAGACAAAACACTCTAAATAACTTTGTCTCATGTTTGGGAGTGACAGCGCGTCACACACTTCTGGGAGCGCAGTATATGTGCGTTCATCCAACCTTATGACTATACCTTGTGGATCTATAAGATATTTTTCAAAAGTGTCAATAAACCTTCCCTTCCATACAGTTCAAGTTTGTTTTCGACTTATTTGCTCTGCAAACACTTTGTAGGCTTTGGATTTTCTAGACACCGTTATTTCAGGATGATCAGAGCAACATTTCAGATGCGATGATTGGTCCGCTGGTTAGTCCAGTAATGAAAGAGTTTTTCAGTTACATGACCTTTTTGATGCGCAACTTATATTCCTAACAAATTCAATAGGAGTTTATTCTGTAAATGTGTTTCCATCATAGTTTATGAGCATTTCTTCTTATCGAAAACATTTTTATCCACCTCAAGCGAGCGTATACATTTTTTATGTGCATTTTGGAGATTTATTTGCAGCTTGGTATGCGATATCCCAAAACGTGCATTTTGATGGAAACATAGCTATTGACTGTGTTACATCCTGATTGCATCATGATCCTTCCGCAATCAATCAACCGACCAGCCTCACCAAGCAATCATTCAGCAATACTCAGGTCTGTGCGTCTGTTACATCAGCCGTTTTCTTGTTTCCTACTGTGCTGGAACAAACTGAAATCCCTTACAAAATATTTTGCATGGTTTCTCTTTTACTTAAGCAAAATTATTGAACGATCTAATGTTCTGAGAGGTTCTCAGTGTGAAGAACTGTGCAATCAGTTTCTTCTTTTCTGTGGGTTAAGTCCCCTGTGAAGTTTCATGGTGTAATACATGGAAATGTGGAAGGGTGACAGCATCTGTCCTGATTAGAAGCCATCACCATGATGTACTGTAAACATATTACATTGCTTTGCCCAGTGCTGCTCCCTTAGATACTAAAGTAGCAGCTGTGTGTGGTTATTGGTATTGTGTGTTATGCGTGTAATGAACTCTCTGTGGGGAGTTTGGAGGTTGCTGTCAGCCCTGCGGTCATGGCCATGCTGTTTACAGGCGTAAAGGCCCAGGTGCCAACCTCATAGGGCGTCTTTCTGTAATGCTTCTGTTTCTGTAGTGGAAACACTCATGGAATAAATTGTACCCGCATATTTTTTTAAAGTTAAAATACTTTCTCCTTTACCAGCTTAACATGCAATGACAACTTTAAGGGAGCTATTCGTAGGTTGATTTTCCTGAACCGTGTAAATAATAGAGCTAAACAATTTGGAAAAAAAAATGCGTTTTTTCTTTTTTTTTTTTAACTGCGATATTATTACTATTAACATATAAATAAATAAAAAAAAACTAGTAAGTGTTTCCTTTTGACCAAAATGAAGTCAAGAGCAAACATGCTCTACTGCCAATAGAAATACTTTTCAAGAAAGGGTGTTCATACTGTACTTGAGTCCTCTTAAAATGAGCCAGACTAAATAAATAAATAATACAGTAAAACGGAGGGGGAAAAACAGATTTACATCATCTTCACTTTGTATCCGTTCACTGTGTATCTGTTTTTGTCGACTTTGTGATAGGATCTGTATTTAAATCACAGTTTTGCAGTTTGATTATCGTCATTTCGCGATTTCAATTTTATTTTGAATAGAATTTAGCCATAGTAAACACTGTGGTCCTTTAGTGCTATTAAAGGAATGTTCCAGGTTCTGTAAGCTAAGTTACAGTAAGCTAAATTGACAACATTTGTGGCATAATGTTGGTTACAGCAAAAAAATATTTTGATGCTTCCCTCGTTTATTTAAAAACAAAAAATTTGAGGTTACAGTATTGGACAATGGAAGTGAATGGGGCCCATCCATAAACATTAAAATATACACTGATTTAAAAGGATAGATCTAAACATTATATGTTAACATGATTTTAGTATGGTAAAATCAGGGACTTAGCAATGTTATGCCATTTACCTGATTACAGGGTGTGCTGCTGTTTCGCTGCCATGACAAGGAAGTTGTAATATTGAAAATAACTCTGAACAAATGAGGTACGCAATTTTATCACACAGAAATCATGTTAGAAAGTAAAATGTTTTTGTCTTCTAGCTAAACGTTTTTTTTTTTTTTTTTAATAAAAAAAATAATGTGGGACGAGGGGCGAGTAAAATTACTTTTTGTGGTAACCAACATTATGCCACAAATTTCTATTGAGTATTGAACCTGGAACATTCCTTTAATTGAATAGTCACCCTTTTTTTTAATATGTTTTATAATAATGTTTTCAGAAGACTTGGAATATAGTTCACTAATGGCATCAGTTACTTTGACTGTGGTTTTATGTATATTTTATGTATGCATCGGGAGTATTTAGGAAAGCTTTTTGAAAACAATCATTATTTTTGCAATTCCATAACATAAAGATAGTGGCACAGAAATTACACACTTCAGCTTTAATCTGTATTGCAGGCTGTTAGTGAATAAAATGAAATACTGCGTATAAAAGTGGCGCAGCTCTACTGAATTCGCCCCACACACTCAAACACTCTCATTCTGTCAGGATTTCTCTGACCTTGTGCTCCGCTCTCTGCAATCAGACAGAACTGGAGCTCTGAGCTCTTTTAATGTATTCAAATATTGGCTCTCTTTTCAGCCTCAGCTGCCAAAGGACTGCTCCTGTCCACAACACACCTCCCCCTTTTTACACACTTTTAAACAATGTTCTCCCTTCTGCATCTCCCTCAAATCCTTCCTCTACCCCAGAGGCCAGCCGACTTGATAAACAAACAGACCAAAACAAACACGCACAGCTCCGCTGCACTCGCTCATTGCAAGAATAAAATATGGATGTTTTGCAGTGTGCCGAGAGACTGTAGTGAACACAGTCTTATGCAGGGAGAGATCTCATGTCTGTCTGACCCAAAAATAAGCCAGAGGAATTTGTGTTCAAATTCTGTGTTCCATTCAACTTGGAGAGGTGGAATTTCCAATTTCCTACTTGGAAAAGAGCAACAGAACACCACTTGAAATGGGATTTCAACTTAAAAACTGGTGTGGAAATCCACAAAAATACAATTTAGCTGAGGGAGATGCACACTGTTAATGCTGATGAAATTCATTCTCATATCCCATCCCTTAGTGGTGCTGAAATGTTGGTCAAAGTTCCAACATTAAATTATAAAACCTGTTTTGCAAACATTTGCTGAGACAGGTGTGTAAAATATGGTAAATCATCTTATTTGTTGATAATCGTACACCTGCGGAACCAATAAAAAACCTGAGCTTACCCAAGGCTACGTCTACATTAATCTGGTTACATTTGAAAACGGCATTTTCGTTTCTGAAACGCTCTCTGTCCACATTGCCTTTTTCAAGTGTTTTCCAAAAGTTGCTCATCCACACAGAAAGGTATATGAAAACGCTTAAATCCCCTTACTGCGCATGTGAAAATTTGCCGTTGCATGTACAGTCTGAAACGCAATTGTTCTCGTGCTCCGTCGCCGGACACCAATTCAGAGTAAACTTCCCGCTGCCTTTTAAGGAATGTAATGTGTTGTACAAAGTAACATTTATCTTTAACAACACTATCAAAGTGAATATCAGGCACAACTATCTAGATTGTTTGGGTTGAATGGATCACATGACGGCGTCACATGACAAAAATATGTTCATCGTTTTCAGAAATATCAGTTTTCCCTGTCCACACTACAGCGTGAAGATGTCATTTTCAAATTTATCTACTTGGGAGAGCATTTTCAAAAAGCTCAGTTTTCGCAGACCAAAACGCTGTCTTAGTGTGGACGGAAGGCCAAAATGTCGAGAAAAAGATGCGTTTTCAAATGAAAATGTATTATTATTCTGTGGCAGCGGGGGCGTGGTCGAGCGCCCGTCCGAAGAGAGAGAAAACGGTATGGGCGCTTACACCTGAGCTAAATTATGTCTAACACCTGTCTCTAATTCCAGTGAGCTTGGGGAGAGCAGCATATAAACAGCCACGCCACCGCCAGAAGAGAGAGAGAGAGTGAGACAGAACACAAGCTGGGTGTGTCTGCTGCTAAAAAGTGGAAAGACTGTCTCACTGTGTGGCTGTGAGGCCTGATTATTATTTGAGTTTGTTTGTGCGGTGTGGCCGTGGAGCCCGTGTTTTGTTTGAATAAAACAAACCTGTTGGAGAAGACCTGTGTTCCGGGCCCTCCTTCCTTTGAACTGTCTCACATAGTCTATTATCACTAATATTCCCGTTAGGAAATGCAAGTCTAGTTTTCACTTCCTCCATTCTTTCTTTCTATATACAGTACAAGTTCAGCTCTGTCAACACCATCTGTCATGCTATTTATTTCCATAGACAATAATTTTCACTTTGAAAATTCACTTTGAGTGTTATTCTATGAAGCAATTGTTGTATGTCTGCCCTTTAGAATTCCAATGTAAGCAGATTGGAATATTAATTCACTGTATTCGTTAGGGAAATGGTATTGTGCCCTCCACCCAATAGGCAACAGAAAGACAATCATCACATGCCAATGTTTTATGAGTCTGGTCTTGAAGAAGCTTTTCCCCCCCTTCATTTTGGGAATAACAACACTCCAACTTCTCATGAAAATGCTGAACAGCTCATTAACATGTTTGAATGTCTTGATTATTTTGGCCTGAGTTTACAGGTTTGTGCAGCCAGCATTGTTCATCAGCTTTCCGAGTTTCATCAGAGTCCAGTGTGGTTATTTCAGACATTTGTTATTTAGCATATAATGATCATATGATTATAGTCTATAAATTAATTTAACATTGAATAGTTTCTTAGCCTTGTAACATTTCGGATCACGTCAAGCAATACCAGCCTCCCAAACAAAACTTAATTTAGGATCAGTTAGGCTTAAATTTCCTGACATTGGCTAAGACTGAACATGGGAGAGAGAGAAAGCAGAATTATGGATGAAAGGGGAAAAAAGTATTATAAGAACTACATGAAAAAAGTTATGTATAAATTAAGGTTATATATTTCCTCTTTGTGGAAATAAAAGTCGTCTTTGCATCTACAGAAGTGGAAACTTTGATATTATTAAAGTATTTTAAAGTAATTTTGTGTATAATTGATTAGGTGAAGTGGGTTTCCAGTGGCCCAATTGGCTGAGAGACCAGAGAGTACATTATTTATATTTTTTTTATGATAGTTGTGAAATATCTGTATTTCTCACACTCCGTACGTGCCTCTAAATATAATAATATATAACATAATTTTATTTGCATGGTTTATTTGTCATTTTGACTGCTGGTGTAAATCTGGAGTCTCGTTTAAAACTTTTAAAATTGGTACTGCAGTGTTCTTCAGAGGCTGTTGTATTATCAAAGGAATTTAAGTATCATGAGTTTTTCGTTAGACATTTGAGTTTACTGATGTGTAGTATTAAGTTTTGCTTCATGTATTGCTTTTTCCTAATCTTGTGCTTTGATTTGTGGTTTCTTTTATACAACTTAATGGCTCTTCACCTGTAAGATAGATGGCCACCATATTATTTAAGAAATCCTGTAATAGGTAAGCTAAAGGAACTTTGCGTTTCGCTCTACTGTGCACAAAATCCTCTAGTAAACATTTTAATGTCACCAGATTTGTTCTCATGGTTAACCCTTGAACGCACAGTTAAATTTAGGTGTGCATGTTGTGTACCTTAACTTAGGTTGATCAAGGTGAACTGTTGTGGTAATAAATATACTATAAATCACTTTAGATAAAAATATCTGCTAAATGACAGTTAGTATTTACTCTCTGACTAAGTATAAATCTGCACATGAACAGAATATTATTCATTTTCTATATGTAATTGCATAGATAAAAACATGGAAAATGAAAATAAATAAATAAAAACAATTAGAAAAAAGACCAATATGGAAGCAAGGGGTTTTTAATAGAAACTCCCTTTAATATAAAAATAGCAAACTAAATTTATGATTTTAGGAATTCTATGTTTGATGAAAAATAAAAGGGAAAAAAGTAGATGAAAACAATGCTTCATAACTTGACTTTGATGCTAACATGGTTTATGTTGATTTTGTTTATGCCAGTTGCTCTGCCCTATATGTTCCTTTAACCTTCAAACATAAGTCATCAAAACAAATTCATGTGCAGACATTAATTTTCCATTAACTGGTTGGTTCATCTGACAGGCATAATGTAATCACCTCTCAAATATGAGTGTTATGCAAATTCTGTACTTGCATATTTATAAATGCATGGGTATGCTCTTAAAAGGTTCCCCTGGATATTTTGGTCTCTTGTAGAAGATTGTAGTGCCTGTGTGTGTAACATTATAAATGTCAAAATGCATGTGGATAATTGAAGGCATGCAGAGAAAATGCTGTGTTCAGCTCTAGAGTGTTATGCTGAAGTCATCTGACCTGTTGCATGCTTTCCAGAACTGTCTGCAGTGAGTTACCAGTTTCGACAATGATTATCACTTACATTAATTCATTTGGCAGATGCTTTAATCCAAAGCATCTTACATTTCCCTAAAAATCGTCTTAAGTTCCCTCAGATTTGAACCCATGACTTTGGCAGTATAAGCGCCACAATTTTTTCTTTGCTTGTTTAAGTATATTTTAAATGCAGATTTTATACTTTTAAAGGAACAGTTCAACCAAAAATTACATTTCTCTCATCATTTACTCACCCTCAGGCCATCCCAGATGTCCATGGCTTCCTTTCTTCTGCAGAACACAAATGAAGATTTTTAGAAGAATATCTCAGCTCTGTAGGTCCATAAAATGCAAGTAAATGGTGACCAGAATTTTGAAGCTCCAAAAAGAACTGAAAGCAGCATAAAAGTAATCCATACAACTCCACTGTTATCCAGATCTTCAGAAGCGATATAATAGGTGTGGGTGAGAAACAGATAAATATTTAAGTCCTTTTTTTCTATAAATCTTCACTTTCACTTCCACATTCTTCTTCTTTAGTTTTTTGGTGATTCGCGTTCTTCTTGCATGTCGCCACCTACTGGTAAAAAAATACTTAAAAGTTGATCTGTTTCTCACCCTCACCTATCATATCGCTTCTGAAGACATGGATTTAACCACTGGAGTCGTAAGGAATATTTTTATGCTACAATTATATGCTTTTTGAAGCTTCAAAGTTCTAGCAGCCAGTCACTTGCATTTTATGGACCTACTGAGCTGAGATATTATTCTAAAAATCTTCATTTATGTTCTGCAGAAGAAAGAAAGTCATACACATCTGGGATGGCATGTGGGTGAGTAAATGATGGGATAAGTATAAGAGCACCTAACGTAGGATAAGAGAAAGTATTTTAACATCGAAACAAATACACACATCAACTTTAATGATTTCAGTATGAGGCCCCTACCAGTTGACCTTCCCTCCTCCTGAAAAGCACAGAGCTGCCGCAGTGTATGTGTGTGTGTGTGTGTGTGTGTGTGTGTGTGTGTGTGTGTAATAAGCTATACAGCTCTGCTGTTTACATTCTTACATGCTATAATAGAGAGTATAATACCTAAACCAAACTCTGAAGCACCATTCCACATTTAATTTAATCTATTTAGGAATTAATTACATCAAGCAGGCAGTAATAGGTATGAGGGCGCACAGTGTAAACTGTGTTACATATTGTTTTACTGAATGTATCCAATTACATTTCTGTAATTAGCTAGTTATTTTGTCTAGCCTGAGCTAACAAGTCTAACATGAAAATCAGTTTATAGGCAGCATATAAACCATCTGTTTGGGGAATAGTTATGAAATTCAAACCATTTAGTTAAATTATTCTGGCAATGGATTTTAATATTTGACTTTGTCATATGAAATATGAAAAAAAAACAAAAACAACAAAAAAAAAACAATAATAATAATTTCTTAACATTTCATGAGTTTAGGTTGGGACTACCTATTTGTTTGACCTATTACCAATGGTCATTATTGATGAAATTATGTTAGGTGATGCTAGTAGCGCAGAAATTACACCTTTAAAGCCAACATGAAACAACATTTGTGAAGCAACCCATTTTACTTCCATAATGTGACGTATTTCTGAGAGAAAATTTGAAGGAAAAAAAAGTCTCTTTCAATACCCTCTCTTTTTTTTTTTTTTTTTTTTTAACAGTCAGTTATTGATTAAAAACAATAAACAATAAACATTTAATTATAATCACACATAGCAAGGATGCACTAAATGTTTTTTTTTTATTTTTTTTTATAAACGTGCGTGTCCTTTCTTGTTAATATGCGCTCACTGGCTGATGCCAGTAGTCTTAAAGAGACAATACTGATTTAGCGCGTGCTCAACATATTAGTGTAAAAACTTGTAAATAGTACAAATTATGCATGTAAACAATACAAATGTAACAAATATATATGTGCTAAGTAATATATGCAATTTGAAGACATTTATTGATGGAATACACTGAATTTGAAAATTTGTAAAAGCTAATATCAGACTAAAATGATGAAAAAATAATGCAAATATACACTCATTCTTAAAAATAATATTTCTAATTGTACCTATAAGGATTACCTAGAAGGTTAGAAGGTCCCTTTATAATGAACAGCATTAGCTGAGAGAGAATTTCTTTCATATTTAAGCAAAATGGACATTGTAACTAAAATATACCTATATTAAAGAGATTGAATGGAATGGAATGGAATGGAATCGAATCGAGAGCTTGTTAATTGGAATCGAATCAGGAAATCTGTATCAATACCCAGCCCAAATTAAATCAAAACACAATTTTGATTTTAATGTTGTCTTTAAATACCTTCATGATTAATTATAATAGCTACAACAGATGAGCAAGTAATGCTGCAATGCTTTCGTTTAAATGTGTATCTGAATGCTGCTTTTAGTTTTTTCTTGATAAACTGAGACATAAGTTGAAGTCAGCTTGCTGGAGAGCTGTTGCCTGGAGGTACCTGCACTAATCAGTTGCTAAGGTCAATTATAGAGCTTGTCAGAAAAACATGGCTCAACCTTCGAGGTATTGACCTTGTTTTTGTGGATAAATGGTCGTCCTTCCCCTCTGAGAAATGTTTCTGATACTCCTAGGCAAATGCACAAATGCACTTGTCATTTGGTGTAAAAAGACGTTTATCTACATTTAAACTCCTTTACCTAAGTCTCTTTGAATCTGGTTCTGTAACTGAGCTAGGGGTCAATTTGCTGTATTCCTGTCACGTATTCCCTGTTTCTGTGCTTAGACTTTTATTTTGAAATCCTTGTTTAGTTCCCTGTTCCTGTTTCCTGTTAGTTTTGTAGTCCTTTGTAGTTTCTTTTTATAATTGGTTTTCCCCTGATTGTTTCCCCAGGTGTTCCCCGTTCCCATGTTTTCCGTTGTGTATTTAAGCCCTTGTTTCCCCTGGTTTCTTTGTCAAGTCTTCACATGTGTTGTTATGTTCTGTGCTTGGTTCCCTGTGTTTTCGTTTCATCTTTCGTTTCATCTTTCGTTTCATCTTTCGTTTCATCTTTCGTTTCATCTTTCGTTTCATCTTTCGTTTCAGTAAAAGCTTAGATCCTCATTCCTCGCCTGCCTCGTTACAATTATTGTAGCTCATGTGGTGATGTCATTATCATAACCGCGATTGTAAAAATCACAAATATGTCTTCAAGATGTTTGCTGGTATGTATGTAATTTGTAAATATTCCAAATACAAAAGAAAATAACCAAATGAGATGAAATATCTTTAATTTGAAAAGTATTTAATTCTGTATTAAATGTGTACTCTATCTATATATACATACTGTATATGCAGCGTTTACATGTATTTGATAAAATATGTAATTTTGGGTTGAATTTACAGCAAAAATAACTATTTATGATGTGTACTCTTAACATTCTTTTGATTTTGATGATTCACACTTCACGCCACCTACTGGGCAGGGAGGGGAATTTCTAGTAAAAATGACTTAAATATTGATCTGCTTCTCACTTACCCCTATCATGTCTCTTCTGAAGACATGGATTTAAACACTGGATTCTGGATTGCTTTAATGCTGCCTTTATGTGCTTTTTTTGAGCTTCAGAGTTTTGGACTCTGTTGACTTGCTTTGAATGGACCTACAGAGCTGAGATATTCTTCTAAAGATCTTCATTTGTGTTCAGCAGAAGAAAAAGTCATACACATCTGGGATGGCATGAGGAGTAAATGATGAGAGACTTTTCATTTTTGGGTGAACTATTCCTTTAATGCAGCAGTCAGAAATAATTTAAATAGGTAATGAATAAAATGTATGGCAGAAAGATTCACTTGTATGATATTTGGTTAGTAAAATCTTTTTATTTCAGACAGGTGGGATACTTACGTGGCTGGAGTGGCTCTGCAGTGCATCAGCAATAGAACAGGACATATGTTTACTGTCTGTGATACACGACACACCACAACGGATGCTTCCAGTGTAGACAGCATCATTGATAATAATGGGAAAGATATGCTTTTGATGTGACATGCAGCTTGTGTCCGGTGTAGACAGGGTGTGAGGTTAAAAAAAGAAAAAATCAAGCTTCTTGGCCCCTGAACTTTCTAAAGTAGAGTAGCCCTGCTCTAGTCAGTATTAATAGCTTTATTGCCCACTGTATTTGTCCTATTGTAAGGTGAGCATTTGCACTACCATACCTGAAACTATAGTGGCTGTTGTTGGTCCTCAGGGATCCAGGGCGAATGTCAATTCCTGTTTATTTTTCTCTATTGATTTATATACATCTTGTGCCCTTTGGGTCTTCAGTGCCATTGTCAAGCTCTTGACGGTCGGATAGATCCGACCTCCCGTTGCCCTTCGGCCAAAAGCTTGCTGAAATAGGCCACTAATAGAAGTGGCTGTTTATTGGTCTCTCACAGGCTCTATTGAAAGTGACAGACCCTCTGGTGTCTTCAGTCAATAAAACCTGCTCCTCTCTAAGAGGCCTTTGTGAGCACGGAAAGAAAACTAGATGTTTGATCGAACAAATTTAGCATGCCGTAATAGTGAAGATGAAAAGGATACAGAGAAGAGAAAAAGGAAGAATGCAGAGTTCTTTTGGTGCCCATAAATCTTACAAGGGCCTGTGGGGAAGGAGAAAGAATAGACATTTGTTGGACAGAGGTAGAATGGTGTTGCCATTTATCCTTTAAAGCAACTGTTTTGCATGCTGGCACTGAGCAGTTGGTGTCATTTCCTTACAATGGCTGTGACAGATGTGTGCTGGGTTTTTTCACACCCTTGGATACTTGTCAATAATATATAAATTGGGAAGACCAGGGCTAGTTTTCACACTTTTTACTTACGCAAATATTTCTCAGGGTAGGTTTATTTTGGAAGCTCAGCTTCAGTATAAGCACATGAGGTACCATAAAATAAAAATTGATTATCTCCCAGGACAAAAAGTTACAATTCACAGAACACAAGTTGACCTTTTGTGACAGCATGCCCTAATAGCGGTCCTAACATTAAAATGAAAAGCCAAACAATTCATTAAACAGCAAATGTATAAGATAACATACAAAAATATCAAACCATTGTTTAGGACTACAGAAATAATACATTGTTTGAAAGAAAATATCTAACATGAACAACAAAATTAGCATATTATTATGATGTATTTATTCATTTATTTTGAAGGATATAATTCACAAAAATTGCCCTAATTTAATTATTAAAAAAATACATTTTAATTTATTTATAGCCTAATATTATTTATAATACAACTCCAATTCCAAAAATGTTTGGACAGTATGAAAAATGCTAATAAAAAAAAAAAGAAATAAACAAAATATTGATTTGTAAATTATTATCACCCTTTGCTATATTGAAAGCTCTACAACTACACATTATATGATGTTTTATCCTGTGAATTATTTTTTTTTTTTAATTTTTTTATAAATGTACAGTAATTTCAAATCAGATCATTGCAACACGCTCCAAAAAAAGTTGGGACAGTCGAGTGTTTACCACTGTGAAACATCACCATTTCTTCTAATAACACTTATTAGCATTTTGGCACTGAAGACACAAGTTTAAGTTTAGAAAGTGAAATTTTCCCCCATTCATCCATTATGTAGGTCTTTAGCTGCACAGTTGTACGGGGTCTTCGTTGCCTTCTAATGCTCTTCGTAATGCACCACACATTCTCAATTGGAGACAGGTCAGGTATGCAGGCAGGCCAATCTAGCACACACACTCTCTGCTTACACAGCCATGCACTTGCAATCCAGGCAGTATGTGGTTTGAAGTTGTCAAGTCATTTGTATAGCGCTTTTCACAACACACATCGTTTCAAAGCAGCTTTACAGAAAATCATGCATTAACAAAAAATTCAACTGTAATATCTATAAAGTCTTAGAGTCATCATTGTGTAGTTTGATTAGATATGATTATAAATTGTGTATAAAAATTAAATAATTGCATTTAGAACCCCTGTGAGCAAGCTGAAGGTGACTGTGGCAAGGAACACAAAACTCCATAAGATGTTGGTTAATGGAAAAAAATAACCTTGAGAGAAACCAGGCTCACTGTGGGGGCCAGTTCCTCTCTGGCTAAACAACATGAATATAATGCCAATATTAGTTATTTGTGTGCAGTTCATGTCATGGTTTAAAATTTGTAAATTAAGTAAGTGTTAACCCTCTGGGGTCTGAGAGTGTTTTGGGCCATGGAGAAGTTTTGACATGCCTTGTTGCATTTGTGCTTTTTTCAGTTGTTTAAAAACATATTAATGGCTAAAGTCTGATAACACTGTATTCAGCACAAACTGGGCTACACTAATATGTGAGCAACATGTATGTACATGTTTGTATTTTTGAGAAATAACGTTTATGTGTGGTTTTTGAAAAACAAAAATTTTAAGTCACTGAAATAAGGCCATATAACACATACTAAACATTTGTTCACAAGACTTTTGAGAACTGGATCTTGTAGCCTAGGTTTTTTGATATGAAATGATGTGAAAACCATCCTGATCACTCATTCATACAAAACAATATGGTCATTTAACTTTTGTAGACACTTTTAGTGTTAGAAAGTCCATATGCGAGGAGGCGTGGTTGATCATGAATATTGATGTGATTCACACCTGAGGAGACAAAGACCCCTCCCCTGAGAGAGAATGAATGTGAGGAGACTTAATGATTGGATGTATTGTTTGTAGCTTATTCACAAAATCAAGTTTAAGTTAAAAGAAGTAATCCGACTACACATTTTCTTTACATAAAGACTTAAAAACTTTAGACCTACACTACCATTTAAAAGTTTTAGAAGGCTGCATTTATTTGATCCAAAATTCAGCAAAAACAGCGATATTGTGAAATATTTTACAATTTAAAATAACTTTTCTATTTGAATATATTGTAAAATGCAATTTATTCCTGTGATGTAAAGCTGAATTTTCAGCATCATTACTGCAGTCTTCAGTGTCACATGATCCTTCAGAAATCATTCTAAAATGCTGATTTTCTAATATGTGCATATTTACAGCACATTTTACACATTTACACCCAAACAGATATTTGCAAGCACAAGCTTCGTTGATGATAATGAGGCAGCATAAACACTAGTTAAAATATAATCTAAATATTCATATTAGTTTTATATCATATTACATATCATATTTATATCATACAGCATACAATTTAAATACCTGCTTTAGCCAAAACAACATTTAAATGTAACTAAAACTTGCCTATTAGAACATACTTCAAATTTCAATACTCTGAATACAGGCTGGCAAGTCTGGAAATAGTCAAACTAGTAAAATATGTACATGTTTATATAAAATAGCATGTCAACTAATGTAAGTAAAGAGTTACTCATCCAAAATTGTATCCTCGGCTGGATCAAGTCACTCTTCAAAATGCAAATGTTCCTCGTCAGAGTCCCGCTATTCTTCTGAGGAAAATGTGAACTCTTCGTCACTATCCAGGAGCTTCCTCATCTGTGTAGTGTGCCATCTTCCAAACATGCAGAAAAGTGAATGAACTTGACGTTTTTTAAGGCAGTGTTTGGGGCGTTTACCATTTGCATTGATCGCTTCAGTACATTACCATATGAATAGCGCGTCATGCTGGTGGGTGTGATCGCATTAGGGATAATTAGCTGAGCCAGGAGAAACTGTACATCGCTTTGTTTCATACAGATTACATTTCAGGAGAATATTTGTTTTCAATTTGAATTATTTCATTTAAAAGTAGACATTTTAAGCTTTCTTTAGACATATGTTTCATGTTTGTCTGATAAGTATTCGCGGAGTTTCAGTTCATTTTTGTGACGTGTTTCAGAAAGATGCTCGCTGAGACAGAGACGGTTGAAAGCGCACCGTTTATTTTCTTTATTTTACAAAAGCACAAGGTTTTGTTGTTATTGTGAGTGTACACAAATAAAAGTAGACCCTTTATAGTTTCTAATGATGTCTTACACTTATGTGTATACCCAAAATAACGGAGTATTTTAAATTGTTTCCGCTGTTATGAGGAAAAAATCCAGCAGGACGCGCCGGCGTGTCCGTCGACCCCTGAGGGTTAAGGTCCAGTGTTTAAAAAAAATATTTTTATGAACTGTAAGATTAATGACTAATGTTTTTGAAGTCCATCCTGAATTAAGTGCAGAAAGTCACATAGATGCATTGTCATTTGTTAGTTGACAGATGAAGGCTTTTGTTGGCAATAAAATTATAGTCTATGTATTCCATTTCAGGAGTGTAGTCCATTATTAGACCAAGGTGATGCAGGCAGAGATCAATGAGGTGCATCACAGTTCAACCGGTAGGTCATTTTGTTGAGGTTTGGTGAGGTCCATCCTAAGTCCAAGGTTCAGGCAGTGGCATATGAAGTATCCGATGTCTTACAGTTGGGGTTGGCATCAGTTCATCCTCTGAAGTCCATTGTAAAAGACTGAAGTGATGTCTGGCTAGCACCGACTGTAATTTGTCATCATCACTCAGCGACACGTAACAGTGGAGTCCGACACCAAGCAGGAACGGAAACAAATAGAATAATATTAGTGTAGATGCTATTCAGTTTTATGCAGAGTTATAGATCATGATAGATGTTTCTGGTTCCTGCAGACCTAACTAAAGCAGCCTAATTGTGAGTTGATGGATAAATTAGGTGTATGCCTGGCTAAATAGATAAGTCTTTAGTCTACACTTAAACTGTGTGAGTGTGTCTGCGTCCCGAACAGTGTTAGGATCACTTTTAAGAATGTAAAATGTCAGAATAGTAGAATAGTAGAGAGAATGATTTATTTCAGCTTTTATTTCTTTCACCACATTCCCAGTGGGTCAGAAGTTTACATACACTTTGTTAGTATTTGGTAGCATTGCCTTTAAATTGTTTTACTTGGGTCAAACATTTTGGGTAGCCTTCCACAAGCTTCTCACAATAAGTTGCTGGAATCTTGGCCCATTCCTCCAGACAGAACTGGTGTAACTGAGTCAGGTTTGGAGGCGTCCTTGCACACGCTTTTTCAGTTCTGCCCACAAATTTTCTATCGGATTGAGGTCAGGGCTTTGTGATGGCCACTCCAATACCTTGACTTTGTTGTCCTCAAGCCATTTTGCCACAACTTTGGAGGTATGCTTGTGGTCATTGTCCATTTGGAAGACCCCTTTGCGATCAAGCTTTAACTTCCTTGCTGATGTCTTCAGATGTTGATTCAATATAACCACATAATTTTCCTTCCTCATGATGCCATCTATTTTGTGAAGTGCACCGGTCCCTCCTGCAGCAAAGCACCCCCACAACATGATGCTGCCACCCCCGTGCTCCACAGTTGGGATGGTGTTCTTCAGCTTGCAAGCCTCACCCTTTTTCCTCCAAACATAACAATGGTCATTATGGCCAAACAGTTAGATTTTTGTTTCATCAGACCAGAGGACATTTCTCCAAAAAGTAAGATCTTTGTGCACTTGCAAACTGTAGTCTGGCTTTTTTATGGTGGTTTTGGAGCAGTGGCTTCTTCCTTGCCGAGCAGCCTTTTAGGTTATGTCGATATAGGACTCGTTTTACTGTGGATATAGTACTTGTCTACCTGTTTCCTCCAGCAGCTTCACAAGGCCGTTTGCTGTTGTTCTGGGATTGATTTGCACTTTTTGCACCAAACTACGTTCATCTCTAGGAAACAGAATGTGTCTCCATCCTGATGAGTATGATGTCTGCATGGTCCCATGGTGTTTATTCTTGCATACTATTGTTTGTACAGATGAACGTGGTACCTTCAGGCATTTGGAAATTGCTCCCAAGGATGAACCAGACTTGGCTGAAGGTGTCAAGCAAAGAGGCATTGAGTTTGAAGGTAGGCCTTAAAATACATTCACAGGTACACCTCCAATTCAGTACACCTCCTATCAGAAGCTAATTTTCTAAAGGACTGACATCATTTTCTGGAATTTTCCAAGCTGCTTAAAGGCACAGTTAACTTAGTGTATGTAAACCTCTGGCCCACTGGAATTGTGATATAGTCAATTAAAAGTGAAACAATCATCTGTAAACAATTGTTGGAAAAATGACTCGTGTCGTGCACAAAGTAGATGTCCTAAACGACTTGCCAAAACTATAGTTTGCTAATATTAAAGGAGTGGTAAAACAATGAGTTTTAATGACTTCTACCTAAGTGTATGTAAACTTCTGACTTCAGCTGTAACACATGTTGTGGCTTTAGATATTTTGATAAGTTTTGTTAGCTCTTCATGACCTATGACAGCAAAGTTGCTCATGAGGAAAATTATGAGACACTGTTTGCTGAGGTGCTGTGACAGTTGTTTGCATAGTTCCAATTTGATTTCTGATTATTTCAGTTTTATCAGTATAGAAAATCATGAAGTTATTACTATTGTGCTGCGACAGAATATCTGGTTCAGTCAATGCTTTATTCCTAATCAATTTAGCCACAGTACTGAATAAACACCTAGGATTGTTGTGGTTATTCTCAATGAGTTTGCTAAAGTATGCTGACCTGGCAGCTTTTAGTGCCTGTCTGTAGCTACAGACACTTTCCTTCCATGCACAAAATGTGTGATTGTGATCATTGTATCATGGTGTGGGGCTTTTTTCTTTAATCGAAGGGTGGCGACACCATCAAGAGTGCTAGAGAAGACTGTATTTATATTTCCTGTTATTACATCAAGTTCTTCAGGACTTTTTGGCTTATTGAGTATGTGAGACAATTCTGGAAGATTATTAGTGAAGCTATCTTTAGTGGTCGAAAGAATAGTTCTACCTGAACGATAGCATGGTGTAGATTGAGTGACATTAGCTGATCGCAGCAAGCAAGAGATGAGGCAATGATCTGAGATGTCATTGCTCTGCAGTAGAATTTCTATAGTATCAACATAAACTCCATGGGCCAGTTGTTCAAAAAGTTTAATCTGGATCAGAATGATCCAGATTTGGAAATCCCATGTTTTGCTATCCAGGATCAGGTAATCCATCTTACTTTTGTGTCGGTTTTTCAAAGCAACATTGGATTGGATCACCCTGATCCAGATACAAACTTTTCAAGATTACCAAATCCGGATTACCAGTGCTCTAAATGGGACTGCATATCACAATGTAGGCTACTTGCTATGTAAAGAACAACAGGTAGAATAGCCAGCATGGGGTCACTTTAAGTGTTTTTATTTGAAGAGACAGAAAACATCACAATAAAACAAATAGAAACATCCCTTTCCTTTTTCAATTTCTTTTAAACAGTCAGACCCCTTATCTAAGCCACAACAAATAAATACAAACAAACAAATATACATTATTCACAAATACATGGTGGATATTTTGAACATGTGTTTTAAATCATTAAAAGGCTAAATGTCCAATAGTTAACAAAATAAAGAATGTTTAGAGCTCTTCATTTGTAGAGAGTCCAGCTTTTGAAGCTCTGCTTTTAGGAGTCAGAAGTCTTGCTTTGGTTTGCTGTAGTTAGGTAAGAGTGATTTGTTCCTCTGCCACACAAATCTGTACTTCTGCTCTTTCGGTTTCTTGTTTAACAAGTGATTTATAGGCATCATCATCTGTGTTTTGGAAAGAATGCTTCTGGCCTCTTTTCAGAGCTCCTGTGACAATAACTACTGGCTCTACCAGTGAGGAGCCACCTGCTTCCTCAATAACAGGGCTGAGATCCAGAATAAATGCTCCTTCTGCATTAGAAGGATCTGTGTAGCTTTCCTTTTCAGTCGTGGACTCACCGTCCCCAACAACACCTTGAATCCCATGCAGAGATTGAGAGTTTCTACCTCCAATAATGTCAAGAACCACATCTGTGTAATCACCTCTCCTAAAGGGCCTGTTGCCTGTTTGGGTGCATTTTGCTTCAGCGTGGTCCTTTGTTGCCCTGGCCTTCAGATTTTTCCATCTAATTTTCACTTGCTCACATGCCACACCCCATGGCATTCACATTTTGGGTGATTTCATCCCAAATAGCTTTTTTCTTTTTGTTAGACACTTCTCCACCCTTAGTAGAATTAAAACGTCCTACTATTGAGGCATAATGGTGCCTAACACCCTCCAGCGATGTGTGGGTTTCTGCAACTGTGGAATTAGGTCCTTTTGAGTCCATGGTACCACCTCTTTGGTGTAGTGAATGTAGAGTTTATAGGCCTTGGTCTTGATTGAGCTAAGTGAACACAAGCCAAAGCACATCAGCTAATTGATGTTTACTGGGTGTGTTTGAAAAGACCAATCACAGTCATCTTATTCAGCCTTTCTCAGAGGACTTACAGAGAGGCACTGGCATGGCAGGCATTGTCCATCGCCACCACCAGTTTGAAAGGAGAGAATTTCATCAAAGGGTGTATGTTGAGCGTATAAAACTACTGGAGCAGTACACCACTGAGGAACTGTATGCTCTGTTTCACTTTGGGAATGCTGATATTAAGTACATTGCAGACCTTATCAGGCCAAAACTTCAATGCAAAAACCCAAGGAGTCATGCTCTGTCTGTGGAAGAACAGGCCCTCATTGCTCTGCGCTTCTATACAACTGGGACTTTCTACCAAGTTGTTGGTGACAATTTAGGAGTGAACAAATCAACTCTCAGTGATGTGGTGAAATCTGTGTCAATCGCATTGGCGAGCCAAGTCAATCAATCTGTTTCATTTCCAAAGGATGACCAGATTGCCCAGAGCAAGCACAAGGTTTTTCTTTTAGGAAACATGCCCAATACTATTGGGGTTATTGACTGCACTCATGTGCACATACAAGCACCTCATGAGAGGGAGTGGGACTATGTCAATCAAAAGGGAAGGCACAGCATCAACATCCAACTTGTGGGCGACGCTGACCTCATCATCACAAACTGTGTCGTGAGGTGGCCTGGGTCTGTCCATGATGCACGTATCCTGAGGAAGAGTGCTCTATACAGAGAGCTCCAAAACAGCAGACCAGATGGCACACTATTAGGAGACAGTGCCTATCCACTCCTACCATGGCTGATTACCCCTTTTCTTGCAGCAAACAGGCACGCTAAGCAGGCACGCTTCAACACTGCTCATTGCAAAACAAGATGTACAATTGAGCGCTTAAATGGAGTCCTCAAGAGGCGCTTTGCATGCCTTAACTACTTGCGAGTGGAACCACAGGGAGCATGCAACATAATACTTGCCTGTATTGTCCTGCACAACATTGCTAGAAGGCGCAATGTCCCTCTCTGTGATAAAATAATGATAATGATACACCTGAGTCTGCTGAATACCCAGACCAACCACCGGCATTCTCTTGGAGTGAGGAACTGACTGGACGTGCAATTAGGGATGCAATCGTTAAAAACAACTTTTGACTTGTTGATATCTGATGATTGATTGTAATTAATATACTGTGACAAATGACAGTTCAAATTAAATATTTTTCTTTACTATTGACATCTGTTTGGGGGATTATTTATAGGGACAAAATCTTTTATTCTTTTTCACTTTACTGAAAGGCTTAATTGGTAGCCCAGTGTGTACTTTATACTTTACTTGTATACTTTATCACAATAATGGTTAAACTAATCAAGAGCAAAATAAAAAATCTAAATGTTTGTATATATTACATGATACAAATGGTGTATTTTCAACCAATTTTAGTTTTATTAAATTTTTGTTGTTGAAATCCACCCTTCTGCTGGGATCAGTATAATCCTGATTTTTTGGATCAAAAGCATCCCAATCTTACTAAAAAGTTTTGAACAACACAAACTGACGATTTGATCCAGATCAAAACCAAGATTGGATTTTGTGATCTAATCCGATTTCAGAATCCTTTTTTCTTTTGAACAACCCATTTTCAAGATTTAATCCAATCCAATAGCCATAATCCGATCAGATTACTTTTGAACAACTGGCCCCAGATGACAGAATTAAATCTAGCGGATGATTATGGAGATAAGTTGGTCCTGTTACATTTTGTCTGACTCCAAGAGAGTTGAGAATATTGATAAATGCTAATCCCAATGTGTCATTTTCGTTATCTATGTGAATAATGAAGTCACCAGCAATTAAAGCTCTATCTACATTAACTACTAGATCTGATAGAAAATGTGCACATTCACCAAGGAAACCAGAGTATGGCCGGGTGATCTATACACTGTAGCAAAGGCAAAAGATGACAGAGATTTTTTAGTTATATCTGATGGTCACATTAAGCATTATTAGTCTAAAAGACTTAAACTTATATCCTGTCCTCTGAGTAACACCAAAAACTTCTCTGTAAATTGTAGCAACAACACCTCCTCGACCCTTCAGATGAAGCTCATGTTTATAACAATATCCTGGAGGAGTAGATTCATTTAAACATAATATATTCATCCAGTTTAAACCAGGTTTCAGTCAAACAGAGCACATCCAAATTATGATCTGTAATAATTTCATTTACAATTAGTGCTTTGGTAGAAAGAGATCTAATGTTTAGTAGCCCTACCTTTATATAATGTTTATCTTCAATTTATTTTTATTTTTTTAAAGTTTGACCGTAATAAATTTTTTTCTAAATGATTTAGTGAGAGTTTTGTGTTTGGTAGTTCAGGGAACAGACACAGTCTCTATATGATATCTAGGTGATACAGTCTCTATGTGTTGTAGTTTATGTGACCTGTGTGACGTCTCAAGGCAGCTTGCAGACGTTTGGATTAACTAGTTTGTCTGCTTCCTGACCTGGGCCCCAGTTAGTCAAATACTATCACTATTAAGACTATGAGCCAAATTACTAGAGAGGAGAGCGGCACCTTTCCTGGAGGGATGGAGTCCGTCTCTCTTTAGAATGTCAGGTCTACCCCAAAAACTCTTCCAATTGTCTATAAATCCTATGTTATTCTCTGGGCACACACTCAGATATCCAGCATTTCAGTGACACTAATCTACTATACACCTCATCACCATGACAAGCAGGGAGTGGGCCAGAGCATATTACAGAGCATATTATGTCTGACATTGTTTTGAAAATTCACACACCTCTTTAACATTATCTTTAGTGATCTCTGACTGGCGAAGCTGGACATTGTTAGTGCTGACATGAATAACAACTTTAGAAAATCTGCATTTAGCATTAGCCAGCACTTGTAAATTTGATCTGATGTCAGACGCTCGAGCCCCAGAAATGCATTTAGCAATGGTGGCTGGAGTCTCTATTTCCACATTCCTTACAATATAATCACCAATTATTAAGGCTCTTTCAACATGATTCTCAGTGGGTGCATCACTGAGTGGGGAGAATCTATTGGAAATCCTAACAGGAACGGGAGAGTGGTGTCACTTTTCTAAGCAAGTATGCTGCCGAGACGTCACCCAAACACCCTGCTGCAGGGGCTCTACAGCTGGAACCAAAGTGTGTGTGTTGCTCACTGTACTGCCCGCATCCGAAACGGTATCTACCGGCTTCTCTTTCTCACTGATCTCCACTAGCATTCTGATGTGTGTCTCTAACTCATTAACCTTCTCCATCAGGCTGACTAATTCCTTACATTTATCACATGTAAATCCCTCACTGCTGACAGAAGAAGCTATAGTAAACATGTGGCATTTAATGCAAGAAGAAATAACATGAATGGATGCCATGACTTACCGCAATTGTTTGTTGTTGTTGTTATGGTTGTTCTTGAGTGGCGAGGGTTTGATATCGATGTGGTTCCTAATCAGCAGATGTTTGAGACAGTGGAGAAAACAAATGTATGTAGCAGAGTGGAAAAATAAAAAAAGAGAGAAAACGGGTGCGCGCAGTAAAATGCCCGCAGTTGAAACAGTAGAAAAGCGGAAAAATCCAAAAATGGCAAAGGATAAAATTATGAATGTATAAGAATAGGCAGTGCTAATCAGGCTAGCAAGCTACAAACACTCGTGCAGTGTGCCGGCAGCAACCGGAACAGGAATAGGAAGTGAACAGGAACAACAGTACCATACAAACAATGCTATTCTGAGATGCAGGTTGGTGCTGTTTTGTCCTGCTGGAAAATGCATGGACATCCCTGGAAAAGACAGTGCTGGATGGCAGTATATGTTGCTCCAAAATTTGTACATATCTGTCTGCATTCATGGTGTTCTCACAGATGTGCAATTTACCCATGCCATGGGCACTGACACACCCCTGGCCCATACAGACATTGGCTTTTGGACCTGAAGTTTATAACAGCTTGGATGGTCCTTTTCCTCTTTGGCATGGAGAACACGACAGCTGTGTTTTGCAAAAACTTTTTGAAATGTATACTCTTCAGACCAAAAAACACAGTTCCTCTGTTCTCCTTTCCATCTAAGATGAGACCGAGACCAGAGAAGTCGGCAGTGCTTCTGGACAGTGTTGATGTAGGGCTTCTGCTTTGCATTGAAAGTCTTAAATTGCATCTGTTGATGCAGCAGCAAGTAGTGTTGACTAACAAAGGTTTACTAAAGTTATCCCAAGCCCATGTTCATGATATCCATTACAGATTAATTAATTTTTTTTTTTAGACTGTGACGTCTGAGGGATCAGAGATCACATGCATTCAGAAGTGGTTTTCGTCTTGCCCTTTACGCACTGAGATTTGACCAGATTCCTTGAATCTTTTAACTATATTGTGCACTGTAGATGGTGAAATGCCAAAAATCCTTCCAATTTTTCTTTGGAAAGCATTGTTCTCAAAGTGTTGGATTATTTGTTGAAGCATCTGACAAATTGACAAGCATTGAACGATCCTTGCTCTTGAAGGACTAGGCTGTTTTTGGAGGCTCCTTATACAGTATACAGTACTATGACACAATTGCCTCACCTGTTTAACATCTCCTGTTTCACATCGCCTTATTTCAACTCATCAAATTGTTATTAGTCTTAAATTGCCCTTAAATCCAAAAACTTTTTTGGAGCATGTTGCAATAATCTGATTTGAAATTACTGTACATTTTCAAAAAAACAATAAAAACATCATATTATGTTACAACCTCATTAAACACAATACAATGCATGGTGTTCTCTGTGTGTGTTTAAAATAGCATCAGTCCTGTGGTGTTTGGTGTCTTGATGATGTTCTCATTTTGGGGATATGGTTTGGGGGGATTTTGTCATAGTATAACAATGTGTTTTTCATTAGCTTGGGTCTCACATTGCACGTCTGTGATTTGAGCTGGCTGAGTGATTGACAGCAGAGACATTATGTGAGATAAATGACTTGGGAAGTGATGACACCCCTGTGACAGTCTTGTGGGGTCATTCTTCGGGGCATCTTAAATTCAGATGCCATTTAACTGCAGGCTCCATGAGTTAGCTTGTGCGTTTACTGGTAGAGAGTTTCTCAGTAAAGGGAAGGGATTTTCTTCATAATATATGTTTGCATTAGGGGTGTAATGGTTCAAATTTCTCATGGTTCAGTTTGTATCACAGTTTTAGGGTCACGGTTTCGGTACGGTTCTGTATTTGTTATGTTCAGAAAAAATGTATTACTGCCAAATAAAAATATTCTATTTGGTAACAAACACTTCAAGAGATTTGCCCTCACTACAAATCACCATGGTTTTACTACAGTAACCATAGTTTAACCATGGTATTTGTAGTAAAATCATAGTAACCACAAAATTAACATGATTACTGTCATGGTTACAATACTATAGTAAAATCAAGGTTACTATATGGAAACTACAGTATGACTATTGTAAAACAATGGTTACTTTCAAGGAATTCAAGGAAGTTTTATTGTCATTCCAAAACATGGGCTACATGAAAGGAACTGAACTAAGTACTGAGGTCCCCGGTAACAACAGCAAAGAATAAAAACACTAAAATGTAAAATTAAACACTAAAATATAAAATTCAAAGGATAAGAACACTAAAATCTAAAACCAAGCAGAGCAGTGCAATAAGGTGCAGTAAAGTGCAATAAATAACAATAAAACAATACAACCATAGAATCTCAAATTAGCAATGGTAAAACAGTGCAAATGCATGAGTATTATTAAATAGTGTTATTGCACATGAAGAGTCTCTGATGTATGAGTGTTATTGCACATGAAATAGTCTCTGGTGTATGAGTGTTATTGCACATTAGAAAAGTTTTTGAGTCTAGCAGCTTCTGGGAAGAAGCTGTTTCTGTGCCTGGTTGTTCTGGCCCTAATGCTGCGCAGCCTTCTACCTGAGAGGAGGGGGGAAAACAGTCTATGAGCAGGGTGGAAAGAGTCTTTCATGATATGGTCAGCCCTGTTCCTGAATCTGCTGGTGTAAATGTTCTCAATTGTTGGAAAACTGCAGCCAGTGATCCTCTGTGCAGATTTAACTACACGCTGCAGAGCCTTCCTGTCTGCAGCAGAGCATTTTCCGTACTACACGGTGACACATGATGTAAGGATGCTCTCCACTACACACCTGTAGAAGGATGTGAGGACTGTGGTAACTAGGCCAGCCTGCTTGAGCCTCCTCAGGAAGTACAGTCGTTGATGGGCCTTCTTTATTAAACTGAAGGAGTTAGTGTGCCAGGTGAGGTCATTTTTGATGTGTATCCCCAGGTATTTGAAGCTGGTGATGACCTCGACATCTGTTCCTCCGATGTAAAGAGGGGTGAGAAGGCTCCTAGTGACTTTCCTGAAATCCTCAATCATTTCCTTTGTTTTTTCACATTGATGCAGAGGTTGTTGGCTCTGCACCAAGCCTCCAGTTGTTCCACCTCTAGCCTGTACTCTCTCATTATGGGAAATTAGTCCTATCACTGCTGTATCATCCGCAAACTTGACAAGGTGGGTGCTCGGGAGTGTAGCTGAGCAATTGTAGGTCAGCAGAGAATACAGCAGGGGGCTCAGGACACATCCCTGAGGAGAGCCAGTGTTGAGGATGATGGAGGAGGAAGTGATTTTGTGGATTCTGACAGTCTGTCTCCTGTTTGTTAAAAAGTCCAGTACCCAGTTACATAATGATGGTCTCAGCCCAAGTGTCTCTAGCTTGTGTATCAGTGTTTGAGGTATGATTGTATTAAAACCAGAGCTAAAATCTAGGAAGAGCAGTCTAACGTAAGAGTCCCTGCTCTCCAAGTGGGTGAGGGCCAGATGTACAACATATGAGATGGCATCTGCAGTTGATCTACTCCTCCTATATACATACTGATTGAGGTCAATGCTGGCATCAATTTTACTTTTTATATAGTCCATGATCAGCCTCTCAAAGCACTTCATGACTATCGGAGTTAGAGCTATAGGGCGATAGTCATTCAGGTCTGACACTGCTGTGGTCTTTGGAACAGGGATGATGATGGCAGATTTGTAGCATGATGGTACATTTGCTTGGGAGAGTGAGATATTGAAGATATCAGTCAATACCTCTATGAGCGGGTGTGCACAGTCTTTCAGGACATGACCTGAGATGTTGTTAGGACCTGCAGCCTTGCCGGGCTTGATTTTCAGAAGGGACCTCCTGACATCCTCTGTAGTTATACTAGGGGGCTGCTCACCTGGTGTTAGGGTGAGTCTGGTGCTAGGAGAATTGTTGAAGGCTTCAAAACGAGCATAAAAGGTGTTGAGAGCATCGGGAAGAGACGGGTCCCTAGGGCATTCAGTGTCTCTTCTGTTGTAGTCTGTGATGGTCTTGATGCCCACCCACATGCTCCGGGGGTCATTGGTGGAGAAATGACCCTGTATTTTTAGAGTGTATGCAGCTTTGGCTCTTGTTATGCCCGAAGTCAATTTCCTTCTTGCTGCTCTTAGCACAACTACATCGCCAGACCTGAACGCACAGTCCCAGGCTCTCAGAAGAGATTTGACCTCAGCATTCAGCCAGGGTTTCTGATTAGGGTGGATAGTAATTGTTCTGGTGGAGGTAACATCATCCACACACTTACTAATGTAGCTGGTGACAGTTGATGCATATTCCTCCAGATCCACCTCTCCAGCGTATGTTGCTGCTTCCCTGAAAACCTACCAGTCAGTGCAAGCAAAGCATTCCTGAAGCACAGAGCTAGCATCATTGGGCCACACAGTGATTGTCTTTTGTGTTGGTTTCCTTATTTTCAGCACAGGGCTGTAGGAAGGGACAAGCAAGATGTAAATATGATCAGAAAGTCCGAGGTGGGGGCAGGGGACTGCTCTTTAGGCTCCGCATCTGTTTGTGTACACACAGTCAAGAGTGTTGTCTCCCCGTGTTGCGATGGTGACATGCTGGTAAAACCCATGTGTAGTGTCCGTCAAATTGACGTGGTTAAAGTCTCCCGCAATCACAAAAAATGCCTCGGGGTGTTTATTTTGGAGGGAGGAGATGTTAACATGTAGCTCGCCGAGTGCCTCGCTAGCTTTAGTGCTCAGAGGGATGTAAACAGCTACGATATACACCGCGGTGAACTTCTGTGTTAGATAGTGTGGCTGGCATTTGACAATCAAATGTTCAACTGCTTCAGAGCAGTGGCTGCTAATGATGGAACAGTTTGTACAGCAACCTTTGTTGATAAATACACAGAGTCCTCCTCCCCAAGTTTTCCCTGACAGATCATTCCGGTCAGCTTGGAAGAATAGCATGTCGCTAATCTGAGTCCGGCATGTTACTGTTCAGCCATGTTTCAGTCAATAAAAGTACACAGCAGTTTCTCATCTCCTGGTGTACACTCATACGCAGCTGTAATAGGTCCATTTTGTTGTCCAGTGCACGAACATTGGCTAGAAAGAGTGACGGAATCGCTGGTCTGTTGTGGTTAGCCTTTAGCTTGGCTAGTAGGCTGGCTCGCTTGCCCCTCTTCTGCTTCCGTGTGCACCGCTTTCTCTTGTCTCTGAGCCACTGTGTTGCTCCGCCATGCCGCTGACCTCAGTAGCCTCATCCTGCCTAGCTCCAATTTGAGATTCGGTGGTAGTTTCGCTTCTGTGCTATAGTTGATTTTTTGTAATTCAGATGAACTATAACTTATAACCTTTCCTGCACCCTTACTCTCACATACACTTATTCCTACACTCACTCTACAAAGATCGGAAAAGCCAGGGGTTTAACCGAGAGCTCGAGAAGCCGCTGCTCTGACGGACGCTGCCATGTTAGTACTTGTATCAAAACTATGATTTCTGCCAAGAAAACAATGGTGACAGCAGTCATTGTTACTTCAGTCATGGCTACTACAATATTACTACAGTAAAACTCTGGTTACTATATGACTACTACAGTATTACTATGTAAAACCATGGTGACAACAGTCCTTGTTATTAAAAAATTGAAAATATTGAAACATATTTAACCTTTTTTTTTAATGATGTGTGTCTAGCAATAGTAATCATAACAGAAGTTATTTAACCTTTCAAATGACTGATAAAGATGATAGTGAACTGTAAAAAAAGAATAGTTTTCCTTTTGAGACAGGAAGTTGGAAGTTTTAGGATGCAAATACATATACATAGATTTAAAGACAATACAGATTGACTAAAAGCCAAAAAAGTCCAATTTAAATTTCAGGGGGGGTGAACTTTCCCATTAAGAATACAAGTATTCACTCAACAGATACATAAAAAAAAAAAAAAAAAACAACATTTAAAGTTGTTTTGAAAACATTAACTGATGAAATCCTAAGAGAGAGGACTTTGCTACTAATCTTGAAGATAGATAACAATATGTATATAAAAAGACAGATGATAAGATGCAAGTCTGAATATGCAAGTTGTCACGAATCCCGCCTCTGTAGTTCTTTCCACTCACCACCAGATGGCGCCATCACCTGAGTATTGAGTATTTCCCATTATCCCCGTACCTGGCACTGATTACCTGCTCACCTGTTTCCCATTTACCCAGCTATTTAAGACTCACTCTCACTCTCTGTCATTGCAAAGTCTTGTTTTTCCCTGGCTGACCTTTAAGAGCGTTATCTAAGTTTACTGCCTTACCTGTGTATGATCCTGGACTGTTTACCCTGTTTTGACCCATTGCTGCCTACCTACTGTCACTGCTTTGTTTACCTGGATATAACCTGTGATTGTCTGCAGCCTGCTCTGACCTCTTGCCTGTTTATTGACTACCTCTCTGGATTGCCTTGGATATTACTATTGCTGGTGATTGACCCCTGCCTGTCTGTATTACTACATTTATTTTTATTAAAGCTGCACATGGATCTCAACTCCGTTGACTCATCATTAAATAAGTATATTAATTATGTATATTATCAGGGTTGTGGACCCGAGTTGCATGACTTGGACTTGACTCAACTGGACATAATCAAAGAAGACTTGCGACTCGATTTAGACTTGGACAGTGTCTTGCGACTTGACTAGGACTCAAGCCCTCTAACTTGGAAAGACTTTACACCTTCTAAAATCAAAGATCAGAGTTGTACATTAAAAATGTGCAGCCAATCAATGATTCATTTCCCCAATAATCAATTCATTTGATTTTCAAATCTGCTCCAGATTCAACTAATCAGACCAATCAGCTTCCATGAGAGTAGGACCAAGTTTGAAAATCGCGCATTCAAGGACAACACAGCCAAAATTATACCAAAGGTTATATAATTAGGATATAACGAATACAATATTAAAGGCAACAAAAGGATTGCAACATGTAGAACCCGTGGTTCAAAAATTAGACACTTTATAAACAATGTCCAATTTTGTGAGGCACCTGAAAACCCATAGAGGTGCTGAGATTGTTAACTTTTAAAACATCAGCTGTGGTTCAGTAGCATTTAACTTATCGTGTTAGCTATCTACTAGGGATGGGACAATGAATTTTGATTTTTTTTTTTTTTTCTACACTGTTTACAGGATTTGCAAAAGGTCCTTGAAATTTAGAAATGTAAGTACGTGAATACGTGGAAAATCACTTTTTGTTAAAGTGCTTGAGATTAAAACGGAACAATTCTTCTGTGTAATGTGTCCATTAAAGATGAGATCCCGCACTCCACTTTCATTTAATAATGTGTCTTTTAATATCTTTCTGTTCTTTACAGTCTGATCAAAAGTTAAAATAAATATTTTAATCACAAATAGAATGTATGCGCTAAAAAAGAGACTTCCCTTTCATTAATAAACCAGGATACCTGCGCGAATCTGAGATGCTCATTGCTCTCTTAAAGTGACAGTGCCATTTTTGCACTTGTTAAAGGAATATTCCAGGTTCAATACAAGTTAAGCTCAATCAACAGCATTTGTGGCATAATGCTGATTACCACAAAAATGCATTTAGACTTCCCCACCTCTTCTTAAAAAAATTAATCTGGGTTAAAAATACTAACTTTTTAAAAAGTAAAGCCATAAAACAAACAATATGCGTGTAAACATGATTAATGTAATGTAATCTCAACAAACCTTAAAACCCTAAAATGACTATAAAAACGAAGATTTCAACTTTACAGCTCAAATAATACATGAGTCTTAACAGAAGAATCAATGTAAATGCTTTTATAAAATTATAAGCTTTCAAATTTAAACCAGGGGTGGGGAAACTTTTTCCCATTAAGGGCCATTCAAGTATTTATGAAATTATCCTCAGGCCGTACAATTGCTTGTAATTTCTGAATGTGGATTGAAACGTATTCCGTTACGTGCTCACGCACCAAGAAAAAATACGAAAAGGTCTGTCTATTATACACTATTTTGCGTTATTTAAAAATTATTTGTAATTATTTATTTTTGTATTTTTTATTTTTTTTACAGTTAACTGAATCAAGGCCAATTATTTTTCAAATAGCCTCGCAGGCCAGGTAAAATGACCTCAAAGGACTTATACGGCCCTGAGGCCTGACGTTGCCTGCCCCTGCTTTAAACCCTCCAAAAATTGGCCCCATTCACTTCCATTGTAAGTGCCCCACTGTAACCTCTTATTTTTGAGGGACGAATCGAAAGACATTTTTGTGGTAATCAACATTATGCCACAGATGCTGTCGATTGACCTTAACTTGTATTGAACCTGGAATATTCCTTTAAGACACACTTTTAACTTTCAAGCACATCCCTAGGCAGACAAATTGATCTGAGATAGATTGGTGCCCTTAGTGTAAATATTCTATTCCTCATCCCACATGAAATTGAACAGGGCAGTGATGAACATACTGTACTTTAAAAGCCTTCCTGATATACAGTAAACTAGTATAAATTTACTATAGTAATTAATACTTGGACACTAATTTGTGCAAAGAGCACTAATGACTTGTTTAAGACTTGGGACTTGACTTGGACTTGCCTTTCTTGACCTGGGTATTGAATGCAAAGACTTACTTGTAACATGTAAAACAATGACTTGGTCCCACCTCTGTATATTATTACATATGTTATTAAAATGGATTGATTCACTTAGCAGAAAATACTTGTATATGTTAGATGAAAGAGAGATCTCTCTTCACCCTGCAGCTGAGTAGTTCTGGTTGCATTACACAAAGCTACAGTATTTATTATTATTATTATTATTATTATTTTTGCTACAGTATTTCTGCGATTCTTGTTAAATAATTCTTATGTGGGCTGGAATGAAAAGTGACATTGCAATATGTGACAAATCCCCTGTTCTCGATTGAAGGATGAGGCGGGAGCCGTGTGAACACTCCAACATAAGTCTTTTTTATACACACACCTTTCAGTGTCTCACACAAAACTCAGGTAATGCTTTTCAGCAGTCTCTTCACCATAAACACACTGCTGCATGCAGCTCTCTCCCCTCTCTGGGCTTCTCGTCTCCCCTTTTATCTCCCAAATGCCACTCACTAAAACAGAACAGCTGTTAGAGAAATTATACACAGTTACGAGTCCTTACCATTCATTCCTCCTGGCCTCGCTCTCCATTCACAAACCAGTGCTCTCCATTCACAAACCAGTGCCCCCATCACCACAAATGCATTTTTATCTGGTTTTTTTTTTTTTTTTTTGGAAAACAAATAGTTAAATTACACAGTAATTTGATTGACAACTGTAGAGACTGTGAATCAGAGTTGATGCAAACCATTATCACAGTCACTTAAAAAGAGAAAAGTGGAATTTAATGGCGATTACACACCTGAAAACAGTGTAAACAGAACTGCTCATAACATCTCAACACAATCTGTGTACTCTTTAATTACTATCACCATTACTATATTATATTACTAACATAAATTAATATTAAGTTGTTAGCTTTAATTTACTTGATTCAATTGTAATTTTTTATTATTTCATTATTACTTATTATTATATATATTTTTTTTTAAAGAAATAAAAAAAACTCTATGGATCCTCTCTGGGTATCTCTTGTGCTATTACAAGTGACCCGGCAACAGGGTTTTATTTTTTATCATTTCTATAAAATTCAGCATAAAGCTATGCAAACACACATTACTCCCAAAGGCTCTAGTTGGAAAAAAGGCAAACACTTGCCAGAGAAATGGTTGACGGCAATAGTTGCTAAAATTGGATTGGTCAGAAACAATTTTAAGGCGGGACTTGGGGAAGGGTCAATTAAGTAATAATTGCAAAAGCTAATTGGTATTTGCCATAATTAATTATGAGGTTAAGCCTCCCCGGGCCCTGATTAGGTCATGTGATTAACAGATCTACACAGGTTAACCATCATCATAATGTGACAAGGAGGAGGGTGGGGCCGGGCCGTGAGGACACACAGCCGGCCCTGAATTTGGATAATCAGCTGGTAGGGGGATACATTCTCTGGAGAAGGAAGGGTCGCTGCCGGCCGCTGGGGTAGGAGCGAGCTGTTGTCCGCCAGAGGGCAGAGGAGCGGTTGAGGACCGGGCGACAGCATGTCAGGGATCCAGCAGGCAAGTTTTTCTCTCTCTCTCTCTCCTCTCTCTCTCTCTCTCTCTCACTGTCACTCCGCCTCGCACTTTCCCTCTCCCCTTTCCCTCCCCTTGTTTCTCCCAGGGCTCCAGAAAGGCAGGGAAGACCTGCCGGCAGGCATGGCCAGAAGGGCAACGTCCCCCCTCCAGTATGGGAGGGGAGTGCGTCATGCCGGGGGTTTCCCCGGTCTGAGTCGGGCAATGGAGGAGTGTGACGAGGAGGAGGGCAGGGCCGGGCCGTAGGACACACGGCCAGCCCTGAATCAGAAGAGGGATAAAGACGAGCCGGAGGCGCCAGTTCAGGAGAGAGAGAGACGCACGCGGCCGCCCTGCATGTGTGTCTGTTTGTTTATGTTTTATGTTGTTTTAAGTTCATTTATATCATTACATTTTATGTTTACTGTTCAGCCGGTTCCCGCCTCCTCCTTGCCCGCCTTTACCTGTTACACATAATAAACTCATTAATATTCATGAGCTACACCCCTATACATTCGCTTATGACCCAGAGAGTTGCAAACTTCCAACACATAATCACAGAAGAGTCACCGATGACACATATGTTGAAGCTTGTCCAATACTGAACACATGAAAGGCCGGTAGTATGAATGAAAGATAGAAAGAAATCATTTTGTTTAGACTGCAACATACATACAAAAATAGCCCACACCATTGAGGAGATTGTAGATATACAGTATTTACCATGCAATCATGATAAAACTACTTAAACAGTCAAGCAAAGGTCTACATACAATTAAATGTCACTCACCACTATCAAACCACTCAATGTGTCAGCTTCATGGTCATCTTGGAAGCAAACCCTCAAATAAATATTTGAAACACAGCAAGGTGCAGGGGGTCCTCGACGTGCTCTGTTTACATCGTCATCATACAGTTCATATAAATACATACATTTATAATGTGAACCAACATCCCTCTGTTAAAGGTGTGTGAACTTTTTCCGATGTTAAAATAATGTCTTTTAACACAGAGACAATTATAAAGTAAGTAAACCATTTATAGGTTGATTTCCCCTGAATAATGTAAACACTGGCTCTGTAGTGCTTTCAAAACTTTGTTCCCTTAGTTTGAGTGTCATGTCAACTTCTGGCTCAATCAAATGTGGGACTTTGGGGCGGGACTACCTGTGATATGCCGTTTACCTGTGAATTTTTTCTCATTTTTGCAAACGATAGCTGACTAAGGGTGGCAAGAGTGTCCAGGAAAACTGTTTAGAAATAATGATTATTTATTACAGAGTTTGGTGGCAACCATGGTACTGAAATTACACAATGCAGCCCATGTTGCCCATTGGGTTAACGCAGCGCTGTGTACAATGTTTATGTACAATGTATGTACAATTTATGTACAGTATGTACAATAATTGATGGAGAATAGCCAAAGCTTGACAGAAAATACCAACATTTTTATTGCCGGTTTATGTAACGACATGCTTGTGCAACAACGCTATAGTACATTACCCATCATATTCAGTGCCAGCACGAGAATGGAAGTCATGTCAAAATACACAAGTGAAGCATCAATTACACATCATTTACTCTTTATTTTGTTGCATTAGTGCCAAAAAGCTTCCTGTCTTTGTTGGTGAGTGAAGAAAAAAAATCTATGAAATTGCTTGAAATAGGAAAACTTCAACTGCTAACGTCAGCCCTCCTTAGGTGCAGGAATGAAATAGGTAGTGGTAAGCCATGAATTTCTTATGCTGAGAGGCACAGAGTTGGGTGGTAAAAATAGCCCATAGCCCCCATTTCTCCTTAAAGGGAAGTGGACTTGATACTGAGCTCAGTTTCACGACAATACCTGCCCCAGTTTTGCCTGTAACCTGCGCTCTCTCTCCCTCTGCGAGGCAGTGGGGTAATGCACGAAACTTGCTTTTTCTTAAGGTAATCCGTGAAGGAACTCTATCTGTGCTTTGCAGAGAGTCAAGCATGTCAGGTGTGTAATGGAGCCAAACAGGAAGCTCTCTTTGAAGAGTTTCTTCCTTACATGGTGACCTGTAAGGTTAAGGAGGACATGTAGGTGACGTAAATGATTTTTTTTTTTTAGTCAAACCTGGGATTTTTTCAAATAACATTCTAGAGAGTCAACTCCACTGCTTTTCAAACGGGTTCTATCTGTAGACTTTGCAATGTGTGACAGCACATTATGAATTACCACACATAGGTAATTTTTTATCTGATTCCAACTTCTTCTGTTTTGCTGTAGGAAAGGAAAATTACCAATAAGAATTACATTTAATGATTTAGCGGACACTTTAATCCAAAGCAATTTACAAATGAGGAAACACATGAGCAATTTATCATACAGTAGGTTTTCATCAAATTATGCAACGAGCAAATTACCTGAGCTAATTCTAAAGCACTTCACTCTCACTGTATGCCAACAATTTGTGTCTGTCTAAGGAAATTTAGGAGAAACATCTGAGACGAAGTTAATCCTTAAATAAAAACTCCATTACGTTTCCTGAGTTATGAACATTTTGGCAATAAAATCTTCCTCTGGGTTACCTCCTTTGCTCTGACTTACAGTAATATAGTGCATGAAGCCAGTTTAAATTAGCATTTTCCTGGTATGTTCCTTATTCTAATGCATGAAACGCTAAACCTCAGACTCTGCTAACTTGGGCCAATTTGGAGAAATTTAATAAAAAAATTCAAAAATCAGAGTTGAGATCAATGCTATATCACAATCACATATTGACTTCTCAGAGTTTGGAACGTGGACATTTGACAAGATTGTTCGTCACAGTTGTCATTGATCTCAAGACCATGCTTATTTCAGCCTGTAGAGATAAAAGCTGTGCAGGACCAAATAGGAGTCTAATGAGTATTTTGCTGAAATTGTACTAGGCATCGGATAGGTGGACTGCAGTTCTTTGAAGATCTTGATACAGCAATCACTGGGTCAATTCTTAAGTTGTTTGGTGAGCACTTCAGCTGTTATTTGTTGACTAGTTAGTTGCCACTGAACAGACACTTTTTAGTCCGAAACTGCTTGTGCTGATTCAAGTTCAGCCCCCCTGAAGCAATCTGGGGTTGAGAGCTTTAATCAAGAGTGTCAAAACAGATTATATTAACACATTACTTTCTGCAGTACTTACAAATGTATAAGTGTGCAAGCTTAAATTACATTTAAAAAAATGTACCGCAGTAATATACCACAGTACTACACTAATGTAATTTTATGAACTCACTCAGCCATGACTATCATTACAACTTACTACTTTTCTGTCTGTTTTCGATGAACAACTTGTTTCTCTTTTTAACCAGTGAGCACCCCCTATGCAAATCAGATCAAATCACTTTTATTGTCACACAACCATATACACAAGTGCAATGGTGTGTGAAATTCTTGGGTGCAGTTCCGAGCAACATAGCAGTCGTGACAGTGATGAGACATATACCAATTTACAATAAACATCAGATTAACACAACACAATTTAAAGTCTAATATACACATAATTACACACAACACAATATATAAATAATAACATACACTCTACAGTATACAATACACACAGTATAGATACACATTATTCAATAAAAAAGTATATATAGTAAATATATAAAATATACAGTAGGTTGTATTGTAATGTATTGACATTCAGGCTGTCGGTTGGTAGTAAGTTGTTAAGAGAGAATATAATATACTAATAATATAATTTATGACAGTCCGGTGTGAGATATAAGAGTAAGAGTAATAAAGTGCAGTGCTGATGTATTTTGATCGTGGGAGATCAAGAGTTCAAAAGTCTGATTGCTTGGGGGAAGAAGCTATCATGAAGTCGGCTGGTGCGGGTCCTGATGCTGCGATACCGCCTGCCTGATGGTAGCAGTGAGAACAGCACATGGCTCGGGTGGCTGGAGTCTCTGATGATCCTCCGAGCTTTTTTCACACACTGCCTGGTATATACGTCCTGGAGGGAGGGAAGCTCACTTCCGATGATGTGTCTGGCAGTTCGCACCACCCTTTGCAGTGCTTTGGGGTTGTGGGTGGTGCTATTGCCGTACCAGACGGAGATGCAGCCAGTCAGGATGCTCTCTACAGTGCAGGTGTAGAACCGTGTGAGGATGTGGCGGTTCATTCCAAACTTCCTCAGCCGTCTCAGGAAGAAGAGGCACTGATGAGCCTTCTTTACAACGACTTCAGTGTGGATGGACCATATGAGTTCCTCAGTGATGTGGACACCCAGGAACTTGAAGCTGCTGACTCTCTCCACTGGTGCTCCATTGATCGTGATGGGACTGTGTTCTCTGTCTTTTCTTCTGAAGTCCACCACAAGCTCCTTTGTCTTACTGACGTTGAGGGAGAGGTTGTGCTCCTGACACCAGTGTGTCAGAGTGTGCACCTCCTCTCTGTAGGCTGTTTCATCATTGTCAGTGATCAGACCTACCACCGTCGTGTCATCAGCAAACTTAATGATGGCATTGGAGCTATGTGTTACCACACAGTCATGTGTGTACAAGGAATACAAGAGTGGGCTGAGAACAAAGCCCTGTGGGGCTCCAGTGTTGAGGGTCATTGATGAGGAGATGTTGCTGCCTATTCTAACCACCTGGCGTCTGCTTGACAGGAAGTCCAGGATCCAGCTGCACAGCGAGCTGTTTAAGCTCATCAAGCTTGGATGGCACTATGGTGTTGAATGCTGAGCTGTAGTCTACAAACAACATTCTCACATAAGTGTTCTTTTTTTCCAGGTGGGAGAGAGCAGTGTGTATTGTAGATGCAATGGCATCATCAGTGGAGCAGTTGTTGCGGTAAGCAAACTGCAATGGGTCTAGTGAGAGAGGCAGCACAGAGCAGACGTAATCTCTGATTAGTCTCTCAAAGCATTTGCTGATGATGGGGGTCAGAGCAACAGGATGCCATTCATTTAAGCAAGTGATTTTGGATTGCTTTGGAACAGGCACAATGGTGGATGTTTTGAAGCATGTGGGGACTACAGACAAAGAGAGGGAAAGGTTGAAAATGTCCGTAAAAACACCAGTCAGTTGGTTCGCGTACACTCTGATGACACGGCCCGGAATGCCGTCTGGACCCGCGGCTTTGCGGATATTCACCCAACGGAAGAATCGGGTTACATCCGCTACAGAGTCGGAGAGTGAATTAACCTCTGTAGCTTTGGCCGCGAGAGCTCTCTCCGCGAGGGCGGTGTTATTTCCCTCATAACGAGCATAAAAAGTATTTAGCTCATCCGGGAGAGAAGCAGTGTTGTTCATGGCGGAGTTTTTATTCCCTTTAAAGTCCGTGATGATGTTAATTCCCTGCCACATGCTTCTAGAGTTGGTGGTGTTAAACTGTCCTTCAATCTTGTTCCTGTACTGACGTTTTGCTGTTCTGATAGATTTTCGGAGGGCATAACTGGCTTGTTTATGCTCCTCCGCGTTCCCGGAATTAAAAGCGGAGGTCCGCACGTCAAGTGCCGCGCGAACATCGCTATTAATCCATGGCTTCTGGTTCGGATAGATCCGTATTGTTCTGGTCGGAACGACGTCCTCTATGCACTTTCTGATGAAACACATTACGCTATCAGCATAAAGCTCGATGTCGTCATCAGAGGCTGACCGGAACATCTCCCAGTCCACATGATCAAAACAGTCTTGTAGCGTAGAGTCTGATTGGTCCAACCAGCACTGGATCGTTCTGAGGGTGAGTGCTTCCTGTTTCAGTTTCTGCCTGTAAGCAGGCAGAAGCAGAATGGAAGAGTGGTCCGATTTGCCAAATGGTGGGCGGGGGAGGGATATGTAGCCATCCCGGAAGGGAGAGTAGCAATGGTCCAAAACCCAGTCCCCTCGTGTGTTGAAACGTATGTGTTGGTGGTATTTTGGTGCGACTGATTTTAAACTGGCTTTATTAAAGTCCCCGGTCACAATGAAAGCGGCCTCAGGGTGCATGGTTTCCTGCTTGCTTATAATCCCATACAGTTCCTTGAGTGCCCGGTCTGTGTCGGCTTGTGGCGGGATGTACACAGCTGTGATAATGATCGCTGTGAATTCCCTCGGTAGCCAGAATGGTCGACACAGAAGCCTGAGAAATTCCAGATCAGGAGAGCAGAAAGACTTGATAGAATGTACGTTCCTCTGATCACACCAGGATTTGTTGATCATAAAACATACACCACCACCTCTGCTTTTACCTGAGAGGTCTTTCGCTCTGTCCACTCGGTGCACGGAGAACCCCGCAGGTTCAATGGCTGAGTCTGGAATCTCCGCAGACATCCAAGTTTCTGTTAGGCAGATAATGCAGCAGTCCTTCGTCTCTCGTTGGAAAGAGATCCGCGCTTTCAGCTCGCAGAGTTTGTTATCCAGAGACTGAACATTTGCCAGTAGAATACTGGGTAGCGGGGGTTTTACTCTGATGAGTTTCCCCTTTTCCTCCTGCGTTCCCGTGGCCAGGCAGCCCAGACAAAGGGCTCCGCTTTCATGTTTGTAAACAGCGGGTAGGCACTGAGGAATTTGAAGTCCGGTTTACGGTGTGTAATTGCTGAACCAATGTCCAAAAGTGTTCGTCTGTCATAGACAATAAGGCAGACAAAAAACATAAGAATTGTAAACAAAACAAACAAAACACTAGCATGTTGTAAAAACACAAGACACTACATTACCCCCCTACATAATGTTACTTGGAGACTAGTTCAAACACCTAATCACACAACAGTTTGTACTTTAAGTAAGGGTACTGAAACAGTAAAAGTAATAATACATTTTCTATGTATACAAGACCATTTACTGTATATCAATTAATGTCAGTGTCAGAATTACATACCTAAACCAAGTACTCAGTATCACATCCTGAAGTAGGCAGTACAACTCTATTAACAGTTGGATACCAAAATTCTGAGTAACAAAATCAAGTGCTATAACACAATGTATGACAATATAGAACAGCAAGTCACAATAGAACAAGCACTTTTTTCACACACATATATATATATATATATATATATATATATATATATATATATATATATATAATAATTTTTTTTATTTTTTTTATCATTATCAATATCATTCATTCACCCTGGTGATTTGACAGATCTCCCACTCTTCCTGGGAGTGTCTTTCAGTCATCTGAGGCAACCTGATGTGGTGTGTTCGAAAGGACCTACAATGTCAAGTCCCAGTTTCTGCCATGGACCCTCAGGTAGATCTACTGGCTGTAGTTGAGCAGGTGCTGTTTTTGCAGTTTTGTCATTTAACTGGCATGGCAGACACTTCAAAATAACGGATTGCACTAAAGAGTCCATTTGCGGCCACCAGTACAATTCACGTTGTCTTTGTTTTGTTCTCACAAGTCACTTGTGAGTTTCATGGGCCAGATTGACAGGTGTTGCACGTAGGGAAGTAGGTTTAATAAAATGATGCTCACTTTGCATTATCAGTCCATTGTGCACTTACAACTTATCACGAATTGAGAAGAATGAAGACAGAGCTGGGTTTACGTTCTTCTTGTTGTCTGGCCAGCCCCTCAGTATTTGTGATCTAAGCAGACCAAGCTCAGGGCAGGATTCAGAGGCTGTGGTAAAATCCATCATGGACAGAGAAGGTTATCCAGACAAGACTGCAGCAACCATTTCAGGCTCTTCAATGTGCTCGCTGGTCGCTGGTAAAGGCATTCTCGATAAACAGTCCGCCACCTGATTGTGAGCTCCAGGACTATACACAATGTCATAGGATAAACAAAGCAATCGAGCTGACGACCTCGCCACTCGCATTCCAACACGTCCGATTCTCTTCATGGCAAGCAAAGTGGTTAATGCTTTGTGGTCAGTTCTCAGCGTAAAGTGACAGCCTCCATTTTTCCACAGCGAAAACACAGGTTAAAGCCTCCTTTTACACTGTGGAGTACTTTCTCTCTGCCTCAGTGAGTGTACGTGAGGCAAACGCCACTGTGCGCTCTACACCATCCGCATTGATCTGCGTCAACACTCCACCAAGTCCATAATCAGATGCATCCGTTTACACAATAGTTGGAAGAGAGGGGTCAAAAAGAGCGAGGACTGGACTCTCAATGAGCACTGCTTTCAGTTTATTGAAGCATTTTTTTGCCTCATCAGTCCATTCAAATTGTGTGTCAGTGGCATTCCTGACAAGAGCACGCATTGGCTCCACTTCTGTAGCAAAGTTCAGAATGAATTTGCTGTACCATGAAATTAATCAGAGGAAAGACCGCAGGGAAGGTAAGTCATGTGGAGCAGGAACATCAATGATTGCCTCAATGTGAGCAGTGTCAGGCAGAATTCCTTCCTTGGAAATCACATGGCTCAGGAATTTTAGAGACGTCTGGTTGAATGTGCAATTCTGCATGTTCAGTGACAGGCCGGCATCAGTCAACTGCTGAGTGACAGTTTGCAAAATTGTGTTGTGTTCAGTTTGTGAAGCAGGATAGACTATTATATCATCTAGGTAGTTCCTCAACCCAGGTACATCCCTCAGTACAGTCTCCATCATTTTTTGGAATGCAGATTGAGCTGAAGGCACTCCATATGGAATGCAACAGTAATGAAACAGTCCGTCGTGCATGATAAAAGCGGTGAGATCACGAATGTCAACATGTAGTGGAAGTTGGTAAGTGCAAGCCAAGTCAATTGTTGAAAACACTGCTGCTCCTCTCAACTCACTGTGCAGTTCGTCCATATAGGTAAGGGCTGTTTGTCCACTATTAATGTTTTATTAGACTCGCAAATGTCAACACACTGCCTAATTTTTCCCCCTTTCTTTGTAGTAACTACTATTGGTTCAGTCATGCCTTGTTTCAACAAGGACTGTTTACTCCTCTAACACTGCCTGACGTACAGCAAAGGGGAGTCACCAAAGTTTTTGTAGGACATGGGCAACGTCCTCACGCACCTTAACTTTATGCACAAATCAGAGAGAAATGTGGAGAGAAACAGTAGCAGTGGCACCATTTATTGACACATTGGCTTTCAAGCATCCCAAAACTGGAATGTTTTCTGTTATATATTTGACCAACTGTACACGAGGTGCTGTGAGTGGGCAGGTAGAGAAATTATGCTTGTGAAATGTCTCAGGCAGAATGCAGACTGAAGAGCCAGTGTCCACCATGAGCTCTGTCTCTGCAGACTGGCCCGCCCATGTCAGTAGTTATGTGCACTAAGCATGTGCTCTTTGCCACATGTATTGCACTTTGCTTTAGAAGCAGGGCAATCAGATACATTCGCCAATCTGTAACGAGTGCGGTCTGTTTTTATAGCTGTGCCCGACATATTTTAAGCTCCCTCTGTCTTTGCTTAAATCTTTTTGTGATGTTGTGTCTTTGAACTCACCGCATGTACCAGAGCAGTATCACAAAGCAGACTTGCTTTATGCAGCGTTTGCTCGATCTGGCATGCAACAGTTACAGCAGTGTCCAAAGAAACGGTTGTTCCACTAAAATTCTCTCCCGCACTGCTGCAGCATATGCCTTTTCAATGAGCTGGTCTCTGAGCATTTTGTCCTTCATAGTCCCATAAGCACAACTGACCGCTAGCTCATGCAATGCTGTAAGATGCTGTCCCATCCGCGCGCTGAGCTCTTTGTCTGAACTGATGGCGGGCGACAACCGCGTTAACTTTAGGAGCAAAATGTGTCTCCAAGGCGGACATTGCTTGGTCATATGTTGTACCTGTGTTTTTCAAAGTGTAGAAAATGCATTATCCCCAGGCTATGCAAAAGCACCGCACGTCTCTGAGCATCATTCCAAGAGCCTCCAGATGTGTTGATGGCCAGCAGGTAATTTTCGATGATTCTTTTCCACATGCAGAAATGTACTGGCAGGTCAGCACAGCATGACAAATACATTAATATGTAATATGGTGGTAATATAATAGCCATAGTTTATTTTGTGGTTACTATAAATGTACAAAATATACCATGGTGAAACCAAGGTTATTTTTTTTCTAAGGTAAGGTTAAGGTTAGGTTTAAGGGTATGGTTTAATGTAGTGTGTCTGTTGGACTCTAAATAAACAATAAACACACTGCAGTGTTGCCCATACTGTATGTTAGCATTTAAATATGGGTGCAAATAGTATCTGACACTATTTGCACTAGGGTGCAATTACTATCTATCATTATTTACACCAGGGTTGGGGTGAAAATAATATCTGCCACTATTTGCGCTGGGGTGTATATAGCATATACCAAATAGCATCTGCCAAAAAATAAGTAATAATAATAATAATAATAATAATAATAATAATAATAAAATAAAATAAATTAAATTGAGTTATTAAAGCAAAAGTTCTTTGGAAGAAAGGATAAATGTTTTTTTTTTTTTTTCCTTCAAATTACGATTAACACAGCAGTTACTTTTAATACTCCTAAACTAACTTCTTTGAAGCTGTGCAATGTAAGCAGTATTATGACAGCCTAACTGCTGCCACCCACCTATATGAAGAAACATATCAGTAGGGTTGCAGTTATTATTAGCTGTGTTTTACTTGCTCCATGTCCCCGAGATGTAATTTTCTGCTCAGCTGAAATCGGTAATTGAAATTTTGTGACCTTATCTGCTGACTTCTGCTGGCCTGTATTCTCAGGTATGAACAGGGCCTCCTGAGATTGAGAAACATCATGATATTTTGATGGAAAATATGTTTCCCCTATCTGCCCTTAATATTCAAACTTAAACTGAATATATACAGGGTTGCTAGGGTTACTTTTGAAATGTATTCCACTACAGATTACAGAATACATGCTGTAAAATGTAATTTATAACGTATTCCGTTAGATTACTCAAGGTCTTGTATTTTAAATACGTATTCCTGTTACATGTATTCCGTTACTCCCCAACCCTGTATATATATACACACACACATACTACCGGTCAAATGTCTTGAAACACTTACGCATTCTTTATTATAATTTTTTTTCACATTTTAGAATAATAGTAAAGTCATCAAAACTATGGAATATCATAAATGGAACTATGGGAATTAGGTTGTGACTAAACAAAATCAAAAATAAATCAAAACTGTGATATATTTTAGCATCTTCAAAGTTGCCACCCTTTGCCTAGAATTTGCAGACATGTACTCTTGACATTTTCTCAACCAACTTCTTGAGGTATCACCCTGGGATGCTTTTTAAACAGTATTGAAGGAGTTCCCATCTATGTTGGGCACTTATTGGCTGCTTTTCTTTATTATTTGGTCCAAGTCATCAATTAAAAAAAAAAAAATAATAATTTTTTTAATTACATTTTAGTTTTATAATGAAATAAATTAATATGGTGGCACAATTATATTTTTGTCTACAAAACTAATTTAAAACATTTAAGCATATGCCTTCTGATCAAAAGATTTTTAAGATCACAAGAAACATTTCAGTCAAGTGTTTCAAAACTTTTGACTGGTAGTGTATATATATATATATATATATATATATATATATATATATATATATATATATATATATATACACACACACACACACACTGGCGCCCAAACGTTTGGAATAATGTACATATTTTGCTCTTATGGAACGAAATTGGTACTTTTATTCACCAAAGTGGTAATTAACTGATCACAATGTATAGTCAGGACATTAATAATGTGAAAAATGAATATAACAATTTGAAAAAAAAAACTTTCAGAACTTCTTAAACCACTTAAAAAGTGTTCTCATCAAAAAATCCTCCATGAGCAGCAATGACAGCTTTGCAGATCTTTGGCATTCTAGCTGTCAGTTTGTTCAGATACTCGGGTGACATTTAACCGCACACTTCCTGTAGCACTTGCCATAAATGTGGCTGTCTTGTCGGGCACTTCTCACGCACCTTACAGTCTAGCTGATCCCACAAAAGCTCAGTGGGGTTAAGATCCATAACACTCTTTTCCAATCATCTGTTGTCCAACGTCTGTGTTTCTTTGCCCACTCTAACCTTTTCTTTTTGTTTTCTGTTTCAAAAGAGGCTTTTTCTTTGCAATTCTTCCCATAAGGCCTGCACCCTTCTCTTTACTGTTGTATGAAACAGGTGTTGAGCGGGTAGAATTCAATGAAGCTGTCAGCTTAGGACATTTGAGTCGTCTATTTCTCAAACTAGAGACTCTGATGTACTTATCCTCTTGTTTAGTTGTACATCTGGCCTTCCACATCTCTTTCTGTCCTTGTTAGAGCCAGTAGACTGTAGTGTACACTTTTGTATGAAATCTTCATTTTTTTTTTTTGGCAATTTCAAGCATTGTATAGCCTTCGGCCTGAGGCCTGAGGCAACGCCGGGAGGAGTGTAGAGCCGAGGAGGGCGTGGCCGGGCTGGAATGAGACACACCCGGTCCCCAATCAGCCTGATGGGGCGCGCGAGGGATAAAGGCGGCTGGGGATGACAGTTCGAGAGAGAGAGAGAATTGCAGGCAGCTGTACTGTGTGTTTTTAGTTGTGTGTTTTTGGTTGTGTTTTTTGTTTAATAAATTGTTAAGTTGTCAAGCCGGTTCTCGCCTCCTCCTTTCCACTGAAACCCCTTACAGTATCATTGCCTTTAAATTGGTTAACTTGGGTCAAACGTTTTGGGTAGCCTTCCACAAGCTTCTCACAATAAGTTGCTGGAATTTTGGCCCATTCCTTCAGACAGAACTGGTGTAACTGAGTCAGGTTTGTAGGCCTCCTTGCTCACACATGCTTTTTCAGTTCTGCCCACACATTTTCTGTCGGATTGAGGTCAGGGCTTTGTGATGGGCACTCCAATACCTTGACTTTGTAGTACTTAAGCCATTTTGCTACAACTTTGGAGGTATGCTTGGGTTCATTGTCCATTTAGAAGACCCATTTGCGATCAAGCTTTAACTTCCTGGCTGATGTTTTAATATGTTGCTTCAATATATCCACATAATTTTCCTCCTCATGATGCCATCTATTTTGTGAAGTGCACCAGTCCCTCCTGCAGTAAAGCACTCCCACAACATGATGCTGCCACCCCCATGCTTCACGGTTGGGATGGTGTTCTTCGGCTTGCAAACCTCACGCTTTTTCCTCATAATGATGGTAATTATAGCCAAACAGTTCAATCTTTGTTTAATCAGACCAGAGGACATTTTTCCAAAAAGTAAGATCTTTGTCCCCATGTGCACTTGCAAACTGAAGTATGGCTTTTTTATGGTGGTTTTGGAGCAGTGGCTTCTTCCTTACTGAGCAGCCTTTCAGGTTATGCTGATATAGATACTTGTCTACCTGTTTCCTCCAGCATCTTCACAAGGTCCTTTGCTGTTGTTCTGGGATTGATTTGCACTTTTCACACCAAACGACGTTCATCTCTAGGAGACAGAATGTATCTCGTTCCTGAGCGGAATGAAGGCTGCATGGTCCCATTGTGTTTATACTTGCGTACCATTGTTTGTACAGATGAACGTGGTACCTTCAGGCATTTGGAAATTGCTCCCAAGAATGAACCAGACTTGTGGAGGTCCACAATTTTTTTTTCTGAGGTCTCGGCTGATTTCTTTGGATTTTCCAATGATGTCAAGCAGAGGCACTGAGTTTGAAGGTAGGCCTTAAATACATCCACTGGTACACTGCCAGTTCAGTACTCCTCCTATCAGAAGCTAATTGGCTATTTGTCTAAAGGCTTGACATCATTTTCTGGAATTTTCCAAGCTGCTTAAAGGCACAGTTAACTTAATGTATGTAATCTTCTGACCCACTGGAATTGTGATATAGTCAATTAAAAGTGAAACAATCTGTCTGTAAACAATTGTTGAAAAATTACTTGTGCCATGCACAAAGTAGATGTCCTAAACGACTTGCCAAAACTATAGTTTGTTAATATTAAATCTGTGGAGTGGTTAAAAATTGAGTTTAATGAATTCATCCTAAGTGTATGTAAACTTCTGACTTCAACTGTAATTGCAAATTTGTAAAAAAACAAAACCACATCATTGTTTGATAAAAGTTCAACTGAAAACATTTAATTTTAAATGTAATCCATACAAACACATTGCGTGAATCCTAAAATAGGTGGGAATTGTATTGACTTAAACCTAAGTGTATATAAACTTCTGACTTCAACTGTATATATATATATATATATATATATATATATATATATATATACACACATATATATATATACACATATATATACTGTATATATCGATTAGATATGTATTCATAATGCATTATAATGCACATTTTAATGCATTTAATCCTTTTAGAAAAATGTGTAACCACAGTTATAATTCAATGTAATGAATAAACCTATTCATAAGATTATAATGTGAATGCATCCATATTGTGCAAGCATGCAGGACCAGGTATATATGTTTTGTAATATAATAACTATGACTAGGTTTGTGTTGTAATGTACTGTGGCATTATAAGAAAATAAAACTGATTCTGTAATGTCTTCTATAATGAATAACATTACGAATGCTTTAATTAATTAAGAATACCTTTTATAATGTATTATATTTACAGGTCTCAAGTAAAGTGTTACCACTTTTCCATTATTTCTATGAATGAATGTCATTATTATGAAATTCCATATCGTTCTGCCTATATTGTGCATTATTTACCTGTCCTTATTGCATAGTTTGTGTATGTGTAGATGTAAAGTATATAGTGTGTGAAATGCCTTGCCTGTGTCAGATTTGACATGAGTGTTTTGTCAGGGGTGTCTGATCATGAGATCTCAATATGAGAAGGAACAGCAGTGTGAAAGCAGTCCTCTATATTTCTGACAGTGATAGATGATACAGATGTCTTCTGGAAGTGAGCTTATTAGACAGCGAATACTCCAGAGCCAACGCTGACAATCATTTCAGTCCACCGCTGGCAAGTCTAATATCACTGGTAAAAATCTTATTACGTTGAATGACAACTAGCATTTCATGATGAGGTGTGAATTGCAACCATTTGTAGGAAATGTATTGAGGGTCAACAAGAAATGCAGCATTTTAGCGCCTGATTTTATTTGTACGTATTGAAGAGCACTTTGCATGAAACAAAGAGCACTGTTTGCACAAAAGTCAAAAAGCTAAAGATGTAAAAAAAATAAAGAATAAAGATTAAATATATTCAAGCAAAAGGCTGTATATTCAGTACAACAGCACAACTTGTGTAATTTTTTATTTTATATAACAGTTCTATAAACAAGAAGTTAATATTGAGTAACTGTAGCACAATAAGGTTTTATTTGTTAACATTTGTTAACATTTGAAAATGCATTAGGTATTATAAACTAACAATTAACAATATTTTTTTACAGAATTGTTTAATCTTGCTTAATATGAATTTCTAAATTGTTCATTGTTAGTTCATGTTAATTCATACTGCATGAACTAATGTTAATTGTTAACATATACAACGTTTAATGTTCAAAATGTATCAGTATATGTTGAAATTAGCATGAACTTTTATAAGTCCTATAAAAGTGTTGTTCATCGTTAATGTAAAGTGCTACCGAGTAACTTATTTTTAGACACAATATGGCCAGGAATTATGTACATTTTTGCTCTGCTAATGAAAATAGTTAGACAAGTAGAGTGATACAAACAGTGAAGCATCCCAGTGCTGTTCTACTAAATATCAGCACTCTTGCCATGCCACTGGTCCAATCAGATTAGAGGACCGGAACTAATTGCTTTATAACATGCTTTTTACTCACTAATATTTAATGATGTAGAGCCTAACAAATGGTACAAGCACGGCAACATCCTGAATGAATGTACATTAAAATTGTCAGTGCGTGTGTGTTTTAATTAAATCTGTTTCATCCAGATGGGAAGTGCGACAGAGAAAAGCTTTTTAAAATGACGGAAGCACACTCTGCTGTGGGAGAAAGAAAACATTTCCAGAGGAAAGATTCTTCAAGGTTCATTTTACCTTAATAGATGTGACAAAACTCTTTGCATTAACAGCCTGGTTTGCACAATTGCTTTGGCTTCATTTTATTTGTTCATTTCTGAAATTTCTGTTTGTTTGTTTTTTTTTTCAGTTGTCTTTCCTGAAGCAATGTGTAGATTCCTCTAAAAAAAAAAAATCAAAATCAAGATAGAAAAAAAAAAAATGGTTTCTAGGATCTAAAACCTCACATCTTAAAGTCAACATGAAATCATACTTGACCCTATTTAAATGTTTATGCACATTCCTGGACTTATTGTGCTCGATTGATTGATTGGTGCACATTATTCAAACAACTTTCTTTTTAGTTGATGTCACAAATCCTTCATATTTTTAAACCTTCCCCTCCAACCATCTATTCTGGTATGAAACACCCAGGAATAAATGAATAAAATCAAGTCCTGCGCCTACACACTAAAGTTTTTTTCTCATTGAATATCTTGTTTTACTCTGAAATGCAGCAGATTACATAAATGTATGTTGACTTTATGGAAACAAACCTGAGCTGTAACAGCTATTTGAGAACCTTAACTCAAAGAAATCAGATATGAGGGAACTATGATGGAAATCTTAAAAATGCTGCAAAAATTTGTCTATTTATATTTATCTAACATATCCTACCTCTTCTTCCATTACATTCCCTTGCACTATCTGTATATAACAGATTTGTATCTGCACATACATATTTATACACCGATCAGCCACAACATTAAAACCACCTGCCTAATATTGCGTAGGTCCCCTTCGTGCCACCAAAACAGTGCCAACCCGCATCTCAGAATAGCATTCTGTGGTTATATTCTTTTGACCACAATTGTACAGAGCTGTTATCTGAGTTACCGTAGACTTTGTCAATCATGCCACAGTCCAAATCACTGAGATCACATTTTCCCCCCATTCTGATGGTTGATGTGAACGTTAACTGAAGCTCCTGACCCATATCTGAATAATTTTATGCATTGCACTGCTGTCACACGATTGGCTGATTAGACAATCGCATGGATGATTGTTGGTGCCAGATGGGCTGGTTTGAGTATTTCTGTAACTGCTGATCTCCTGGGATTTTCATGCACAACAGTCTCTTGAATTTACTCCGAATGGTGCCAAAAACAAAAAACATCCAGTGAGCGGCAGTTCTGCGGATGGAAACGCGTTGTTGATGAGAGAGGTCAACAGAGAATGGCCAGACCGGTTCAAACTGACAAAGTCTGCGGTAAATCAGATAACCACTCTGTACAATTGTGGTGAGAAGAACTGCATCTCAGAATGCTATTCTGAGATGTGGGTTGGCGCTGTTTTGGAGGAACGAGAGGGACCTACACAATATTAGACAGGTGGTTTTAATGTTGTGGCTGTGTTAATGTCAATGTTCTGGCTTTGTGTCTGGTGGCTGCAGTGTTGTTTTTGTGTCTTTGTCCTCTGTAGATGTCAGATGAATGTCACTTCATCTGTTACATCTTACTGTTGCTGGAATAGGATCTATTTATGTATGGAAATATTGTCTTCGTCTTTGATACAAGATGTCAATATGAATGTCAATTAAATCAAGCTGTTTTAAGAGTCAGAATCATTGCCCTTGTGAGAGCCTTTTAAATGTATTCCTTAGCTAGTTGTTACCAAGAGCTGATTTGATTTCCCCAGGTAATTAGTTTACAGTAGTGCTGCAGTATTTCCTATGTGCATGTTAAAAAGTAAGGGAAAGAGACAGCATGATTAATAAAAGTGTACACTGTAAAAGTATAAAAGTAGTTAATATTACTTGTGTGCTATTTTCCAAACCATCTGAAGCCATACCAAAGCTTTGAGTGAACAGAATGAAATTTTGTAGCAGTCATAGTCATTATTTGCTGAAAATCTTCCATTCCACCTTAGCTCACAAATCTCATTCACACTTACGTGCATTCAAAGATGGCCTAAAAGACACGTCATGTCAGGTTTGCTCCTTGTGTGGGGAACTGTTTCTGTAAGTGGCTATCATTAATCAATTAAAATTTTAAGAGTCCCAAATGACTGTTGGTCACAGAACCTAACTAGACTCTCAGCACTTTCTTGGATGGGGTTTGACCACTTTTCTTTCATTTACTGTGAGCTATTAATCTTTAAATGTGGTTTTGCAGCCTCTAGTTCTCCAGGAAAATGGACTGTGCCTCCGACCTTAATAAGGACTGAGGATTACAACAAAGTGCAGCCGGGAGCTAACTGCACGTAGACACAATAACTTCAATAACCCTGAAATCCGAAAGCTTGTACCATCAATATGCTGATCAATGTGATACCCACAGGCATAGAAATAGTGTATCATTTTCCTTCCCTTCAGTACATAGTCTTTCATCAGCAGTTTTCAGATGATGGTGCACAGGTTTACAAAATGATATAAATTTGAATGTCTTGACCATCTACAGTTGATCATCTGGTAAGGCTTGGTTTTCAAGCCATTGGCCGTATTCGCAAGTAAAGAAACAGAAACTAAGAGAAATGCCTCTGGGCCTCTTGTCAAAACTGCTTGTAAAAAAGTTATTTATTTATTTATTATCTCTGCTATACTGTTTAAAAGACAGAACTTGAAAAAGCTTGAAGAAACATACATTATACAAAGGCAAAATCTTGTATTTAACGATATGTTGCCTGCTTGCTCAATGCATTGTGTTTCTAAAGAAACTTCAAGGCAAAAATAACAAAAATATGTACAGTACATGGATGAATTAAAAAATGCCAAGGCATATATCTTATTTAGAACAAATTGCCCAAACTGATTGGACTGTGAATTCGGTGACAGTAGATCGAAAGATTTGCTGCTTAAATTGGGCTTAATGAAATTCTAAGCACTGCCCCCAGTGGCCAAAGCTGACAGACTTTTTAAATGTATGCACGTGTAAGCTCCAGTTTCAGGGTGATATGTCCACAAAGTGGTGCCAAAAGCAAGTTTTTAGTTGAATATTTTTGAATATTCAACAGGAATGCATATTTTATTTACCCTAACCAACCCTTAACCTAACTGTCAGTGGAATGGAAATGCAGCCTTCAAATTGCACTTAACATTGTTTATGTGAATGTGATTACTACCTGGTTTCCATGGGATTAAAACTCGAGTCTCTGAGGTTGCTTGTGCAGTAACGCCATAGAGAAAGGTGATCCATGCACACTATGATGATGATGATATTCTAACTTCACAGAAAACACACTAACCAGAGACTCATTTATAGTTTTAAAGTGAAAATAGTCATTATCAAGTGTATTTACAAATGTGCACATTACAGACTTCATTTATGACCATTTCCATGGTCAAAAAAAATAATAATTTCACAAGAAATTCACAAACATCTTTCAAGTTACACATATATGCTTTCATACTTTGTATTTAATATATATTTTTATAATAAATATATCCTTTTTAGCCCACAGCATAGCATAAAATATTTGTAATTCATCTGTAGTTGAAATTGCATTTCTGTTCATGGACCGCAAGACTGATATTACATTATCAGTAGGCTAATCAAATTACAGGATCATGAGTTTACATGGTCAGCAAAAGGCTAAAGTTAGAGATGAGTTTAAACATGAACTGATATAAACTGATACATCTTAACAGCCTGAGTTTGTTCTCAAATATCTGTGTCACTCCATACTTCACATCAAATGATTCACACATCAAATGAATCACACTTTTGTGTCTGTGTCAGAATTGTGTACTGTCCTTTGTCACAATGCATTGTGTTTCTGGAGTACAGTAGCTTTGACTGTGCTAGATTATTTCATTTGGAGTCTTATAGTCAACAGGTGTCTAGTCTCAATTTCAATAGTGTTATTCCACTAAAAACCTTCATCAAAGACATAATTGGGGTCTATTTAATGGCTGTGTCAACAAATGTTTTGTAAAAGCCCAAAGATTTAAATTCAAAACCTATTGTCCAGGCAGGAAGATACAAAATACTTTTCAAGTAAATACTCCATAATAATCATCCTGGACGAGCAGGTCAAGGGTTTAATTAACAATATATTTTGTATTGTATATTTACAAAAACATATTATTATTTTTTTTTGCATTATTTAACCTTACCATTTTAAAACTTCTGGTTTAGTCGCTACCATAATACTCTGATTTGCATAAATGTCACTCAATTTTGACACAATTTTATAATAGGGACCTCATTTATAAAATGCATATACATGGATTTGATTCTGTGGTAGAGGTCATGAATGAAATCCCGATTAATGAAATTGGGATTTATGAAGGCAGAAACTGACATGAAATTTGGTTTAGGGGTATTTTTGTGCATACAGAGGTTTTATAAATAATTTGTTGGAACAATTAGTTAATTATCATACATTCACATTTAGGAAAATTCTAAATACATTTTTATAAATGAGGCCCCATGTCTTTCTCAGTTAAGTAGCTATAATCTGTGATAATGAGAAATACACCAACAATTCAGATTTTTTTTTTCTATGCCATGTTGTAATAAAGCAAACAAAAACATCATTCATACATCAAACAGCAGGCACTGAGCTTTTATTTTACAGGCAGTCATTTTGGCATAGATTTAGATCAAGCTCAGTGCCACCTGGTTCACACATTTACGTTGTGAATTATCAGTGATTGAGTCATGATGAGAAATCCCAACACATTGGGTCTGGAATCCTTTATATTAATGGTATATTCCATTTGACATCAACTTTTAAGCGCCATCAGATCTCAGGAATGTTCTGCCCTATATGACACCGATTGTGATAGACTGAAAAAAACAGTGCTGAAATTAGTGCTAAAATGTGGCTTTACAACCACGGCTGTGATAGAACTCACACAAAGGCAGTGGAATTGGCTCCTCAATGGCAGCATCACACACAAGTTAGACATTTAGACAACACAGTCACTGCAAAAGGTTGATCTCTTTCTATCATCTGCATACCAAAGTGAACAACAAAAGCAGCGATGGCCAGTTTGAAGAGCAGAGAAGAGTGACTGGCTACTGCATACAAGTTTGAAAGGCAAAAAATGAAGTAGCAGTACCATTCTTTGTCCATTCAGGCTGGTGCTCTCATATTAATAGGTAAATATCAGTGGAATTGTTCAATTTATTTCATAGATGTACATCATAGACATCCATTTGCTCAAAGAAGGACAGATGAGGTATTCCCAAAGTAGACCATTTTTTTTTTTTTTTTTGTGTTTAAAAAAAAAAAAAAAAAAATATATATATATATATATATATATATATATATATATATATATATATATATATACACACACACACACACACACACACACACACACAGGTGGCCAAAAGTTTGGAATAATGTACAGATTTAGCTGTTTCAGAAGGAAATTGGCACTTTAATTCACCAAAGTGGCATTCAACTGATCACAAAGTATAGTCAGGACATTACTGATGTAAAAAAACAGCACCATCACTATTTGAAAAAAAAAAAAAAAAAAACATTTTTGGTCAAATCTAGACAGGCTCCATTTCCAGCAGCCATCACTCCAACACCTTATCCTTGAGTAATCATGCTAAATTGCTAATTTGGTACTAGAAAATGACTTGCTATTATATCAAACACTGCTGAAAGCTATTTGGTTCGATAAATGAAGCTTAACATCGTCTTTGTGTTTGTTTTTGAGTTGCCACAGTATGCAATAGACTGGCATGTCTTAAGGTCAATATTAGGTCAAAAATGGCAAAAAAGAAACAGCTTTCTCTAGAAACTCGTCAGTCAATCATTGTTTTGAGAAATGAAGGCTATACAATGCTTGAAATTGCCAAAAAACTGAAGATTTCATACAAAGCTGTACACTACAGTCTTCAAAGACAAAGGACAACTGGCTCTAACACGGACAGAATGAGATGTGGAAGGCCAGATGTACAACTAAACAAGAGGATAAGTACATCAGAGTCTCTAGTTTGAGAAATAGACACCTCACATGTCCTCAGCTGACAGCTTCATTGAATTCTACCCACTCAACACCAGTTTCATGTACAACAGTAAAGAGAAGACTCGGGGGTGCAGGCCTAAAGGGAGGAATTGCAAAGAAAAAGACACTTTTGAAACAGAAAAACAAAAAGAAAAGGTTAGAGTGGGCAAAGAAACACAGACATTGGACAACAGTTAATTGGAAATGAGTGTTATGGATCTTAACCCCATTGAGCTTTTGTTGGATCAGCTAGACTGTAAGGTGTGTGAGAAGTGCCCGACAAGACAGCCACATCTATGGCAAGTGCTACAGGAAGCGTGGGGTGAAATGTCACCTGAGTATCTGGACAAACTGACAGCCAGAATGCCAAGGATCTGCAAAGCTGTCATTGCTGCACATGGAGGATTTTTGGATGAAAGTTCTGAAAAAGTTTTTTCAAATTGTAATAGTAATTTTTCACATTATTAATATCCTGACTATACATTGTGATCAGTTGAATGCCAATATAGTGAATAAAAGTACCCATTTCCATAAGAGCAAAATCTGTACATTATTCCAAACTTTTGGCCACCAATATATATATATATATATATATATATATATATATATATATATATATATATATATATATATAAAATGGTTGTCAGTTAAGAAACTTCAAATATAGTGAAGAACAGTTCCTTTTGCCAAATAACGAGAGTTCATGTGTAGTCTGTGTAGCTCCATAATTTCTTGAAATGGCCTCTTTTTTTCTGTTTCGTCCTCAGTATTTCCAGTTCTTCATTGCTGATGTTGTTTTAAACTGAAATAGAAAAGAAAATATATTATCACACCATGCTCTGACTATCGGAACTAGGGATAATGTAGAGTTGTTATTACAGAATACTTGATTCTGATTGGTCAATGCCGCCATCTAGTGGTCTGATATCTTTGAGTAACAATCGCACATCCACATACCAGACCGCTCATCCAGGTATTGAGAATTTGCTAGTCATCTTTCCTGCTTCTCGGACCACTGTGCGATCTCTACAAGTAAGCTTATAAAATAATTTAAACTCAAATCAATGTTTCATTTCAATGTTCATTTATTTATTTATTGGCAAGTAGGCTTTTAATGAGCTGGATAATGAGCAGTAATATGGTAATTTTCACAGAATAAACACAAAATTCAGCTGTTTAAATTATTTTTTTTCTCACATAATTACATAATTCCAACACAAATCAATATTGAGTGTATATCTGGAGTCTGGATCTACAGCCACCTACTGGTTGGGGCTGGTCAAAGGTGGAGATTGATAGTGATTGATCTGTTTTTTAATCACACCTATCTTCTGAAGATATGGGTTTAACCGAGTCATTTGGATTACTTTTATGCTGCCTTTATGTTCTTTTTGAAGGTTCTGGTCACCATTCACTTGCATTGACCAACAGAGCTGAGATATTCTTCTTAAAATCTTAATTTGTGTTCTGCACAAGAAAGCAAGTCATACACATCTGTGATTGCATGAGGGTCAGTAAATGATGAGAGAATTTTAATTTTGGGGTGAACTATCCCTTTAATGCTCTGTCGAGTTTTAAATAAACAAAATCTGCCTCATTACACTAAACCTTAAACCTAAACACTGATCAAGCAAGTGTGACATGCAAAACAATTGCTGAAGCTACATGTTATTTTGTGGTTCTTCTATGACACTTTCGGCTCACGTGTCGACTCTTCAGGACTTGTACCTGGTCCTTTGCATTAGTTGAGGTACCGCACAATTTGATAGCTTAAACAAGCTTGTAAATGTAATTGGTTAAAATGTTAAAATTAGGGCTGTCAATTTAACACGTTAATTCAGTGCGATTAATTATATTAAAAAAATAATGCATGTAATCATGTCCGTGGAATATTCCTTCCATCTGAGCAATTCAAGCTTGAAGTACCACCTGTTTTCTCCAGAGGGCAGTAAGCGAAACTTCAGCAGTTTGGACCACGCGGTTATACAGAGAATAAACCACACTCACAGACAGCAGACAAAACAAGATTGATGGAGCGCAAATACCAACGCATTGATCTCAAGACATATTTTTCTAAGCTTCAAACTATGTTTAACTTGACACAGCGACCTAAAAACTGTATGTTTATGACGCGACGCAAACAAGACGCTGGTGTGCATTGACGCGTCCTTAGAAAAGCCCTCATAATAAATATATCTCAAACTGATTGACACATTCAATTGCAAAATGGATTGTGTGAACTGTAGGCTAATGATAGGCAGATGACATAAGTTCAATAATATGGGAATAAACAAAATATTGCATACTAAAGCCACTTTTTGAATTGTTTTTTGGTAACACTTTACAATAAGGTTCTATTCGTTAATATTAGTTAATGCATTAGGTATCATGAACAAACAGTTTACAATATATTGTTTACAGCATTTATTAATCTTTGTTAAAAATACAATTGTTGATTGTAAGTTCATGTTAGTTCATAGTGCATTAACTAATGTTAAACACAACTTTTGATTTGAGAAATGTACTAGTATATGTTGAAATTAACATTAATTAAGATTTATAAAAGTTGTAAAAGTATTGCATATTGTTAGTTCATGTTAACTAATGTTATTAACTAATGTTAACAAATGGAACCTTACTGTAAAGTGTTACCGTAATTTTTAATGCTTTACTCGTGTGCCACAATGATGTAATGCATTTTAATTATCTATATTATTATTTGTTATAATATATATATTATTTTAAATGATTTAAATATAACTATTTATAAGGATTTAATCATTATTTATTGAATTATTGTTATTTAAGGGGCTTTTATATTTGCGATCAATTGCGATTAATTAATTGGCTTACCATGTAATTAATAAATTGTAAATTTTTATCGATTGACAGCCCTAATTAAAATGCATCACCTTACAAGTAATGCTCAATAGTAAGTATTTTAAAGGGGTCATGAAATGCTATTTTTTAATAATTGTATTATCTTCGCTGAGGTCCACTGATAACGTCAGTAAAGGTTTTTTTTTTTTTTTTGCATGAAAACTGTCATAGTTTAGTAATAAATGATAATTTTCCACCCTGTCTGTGGCCCTCTGACTGAAACGCTCGGTTTTGGCCTCAGCATCTCCTTTAAACTTCAATGCAAATGCCCACTGTTCTGATGCCCCTCAAATTCAGCCATATTTGAAGTGAATAAACAAGCTCTCCACAACAATATAATACAAAATTTCAGTGTTTACAGACAAAACATTGCATCCGAATATTTTAAACTTCACTCAAGCACATCAGCACCATAACTATCAAACAGTCATGACATTTGAAATATTCATGAATTAAACTGTTTACTCACAGTTTTGCTGTCAAATCCAAGTATTTTTAACTGCCGCATTCTTCAATAACAGTTCCTTTGCAAAGCTTGAATCATATTATGACTGGTTCACAAGCAGTCCATGCTGATATTAGCAGCACAAAGACAGTCCATAGCATGGTAAAACATGATACACACACATAGGTGTACTGAGGCGCAGATCACCAGAAACGCATCCAAACGATCAAAGACGTCCAGCTAGTGCTTGTTTACATACACCAACAGTTAAAATTAGCACAGATGGGCGCAAGAACAGCAAGATGCTGAGCAGCTGAATGAAGTCGAACAGAATGTCCTTTTCTGAGTTGTAACTGACACCGTGTAAAAGTGGCACGATAAACATGACAATGGTCAAAGATGTCTCAAAATAGTCCAGATGGGTCCCTTTTTGGTGTTCAAGAATAGTTGGTGACACTAAGCCTGTCTCTCTCAATCTCTGTTTACGATACAAACTGAGCGCCAGTGAGCGGGTGTGGCGGAACGACCCGCCCCTCCCTCTCGTCATCGCCGCAACGCCTCTGAGGGCTATACTACAGCCAGGCTCACGACGGGAGTGAGCAGGAGAGAGAAGAGGCGCATAATTAATAAGCCTTGTTTCGGCAGCAGGGTTGAACGAGGCACACCTGATTGTGTGTTTAGCCTCATCACCACTGCTAATAAAACGTAGAGTGCACCTCTTCTCAGGAAGCCGGCTTCTATTCTCCTTGTGTGCACACTGGTGTCCTCACAGATCCAGGAGCAGAGCAGGGAGGGATGCCGGGGATTGAAGCATGCGTCGTGGCCGATGGGCCGATGGGCATGGACGCCGCCGCCGCTCCAAGCGCCATGGACCAATGAGGGGAGCACGTGCAGCCGCTGGACCCCGCCCATGTCCTGGATCGTCCTCTGGACACTCCCCATCATACATGACACCCCTTTCACCGTGAGGATGCCAGATTCCCCTTTATTTTGGACACTATTTCCCCCATTTATAAACATATTATGTTTATTATAGTTTTCAATAAATGCCTCTCCAAGACTTGACGCCACACCCACTGTGTCTGTCTCTTGCTCACCACGCCACACGGGGCTAAGAGTGCGATGACACATTGTGGGGCATGTAATTACAACTGAGCAATGTCTCGTGATGTCACAAACAGACAGTTTTGAAAACGAGACATTTCAATAGTGTGGGAACTATAAATGATCTTTTTAGACTGGGGAGGAAGTTTTGAGTTCTGAAATGTACAGTATGTTTTTATAGTACAGTTACCTCTTATATGTCTAAATATCAAGGACATTTTTTTTTTTTCCATTTCATGACCCCTTTAAACGAGGACAGTTATGAACAGACAATCTGCCGTTTTACTCGTGATTTGTGTGAAAGGGAATAAAAGTAATTGTTGTTTAAGCGCCTCTTGTGTTTGTATTAGCAGGAAACTGCCAAGATACATACAATGAGCCATGCTGAAATCATTTTGCAAAAACGTAGGAATAGTAAGACTGTACCGGCCAAACCTGACAGAGTGAGTATGAGAGTTTCAGAATGGATATTTCTTGGCTTGCATGTAATGACACGGTGTAAATATTTACACTTATCTAATCCGTCAGTTGAAGATAAGTTGTTCCAGTGAATATTTATCTTTCTATCTTTCTAACATTAATTTGTACACTTTTGTACAGAGACACCTCGAGAGGAATACAGGGAACTAGCCTAATTCTGCCAACCAGGATTGTCTCTATTATAAACCACAACCTCACTCTTTCCTCCAGCCTGTAACAGTGATGCAGCTGAACACCTGGGGAATTTTCAGCCTCACTGTCAGCATGCCTGTGCAAACAGGACCAAAAATAAATCTGCTCTCCTGCTAGTCTGCCTTTAGAATAATGTTTCTAAACCTGAAATCTGGCAAACCCAACATGCTTATCAGTATGATACAGCAAAAAAAAAAAAAAAAGTATTGAATTGCACCTGCTGATAGTATTGTTTATTTGCATGTGTTATCATCTTTGTTTTAGCACCTGATTCACTAAAGGAATTATGCAAATCAGTTAAGTGCGCAAACACAGCCACAAAGTAATTGCTGAGTGCAATTTGCCCATGGCAGTAAAGCGCAGCAGTCTGGTTCCAGAAGTAAAAATCACATAATTTTTTCTACATGGATATTGATTATTAACTATAAATTATAAACCTTTAAAGACAGACCTGCAGTAAGCTCCAAAGTTGTTTATTGATAGTTGAAGATGGTTGGTTCTGTTGAAGCCATTCGTTATGCGTTATTTCAACGTCATTTTTAAAATCATGTTTAAAAGAAAGTTTAATGTTTAAATTCGCTGCAAACAGTGAATTCGAAGCTGGTTGGTTTGCTTTATGGCTTAGAACTCTTTTATGAAGCACTTTAATAAATTTCCATGTAAAAACAAAAACAAATAGTCCACCAATGTGGCCCAGACACCTGAATCTGCTTTTTAAAATGCTAAAAATGCATTTGACTAAGCCATATGTCTAGATATGTGCTTTGTAATAATGCTCTTCTACATAATTTCATTCTTCCATTATCACTAGACAATGTACACAAACATCCCTTTAAAACAAAATTCTGTTTCCCTATCTGTCACACACTCCACTTGACATTGTGTCGATGTAGTGACACTAGGGGTCAGACTTGGGAGCCCCAAACACCTCTGATATTTGAGAAAAGGCCAATGAGAATTGGCGAGTGGAATTTGCATGCCACTCACCCGGACATACGGGTATAAAAGGAGACGGCTTGCAACCACTCATTCAGATTTGTTCTTCGGAGCCGAGCGGTGTTGAGAAATCCACCAGCGTTCCATTCACCTCTGAAGCATAGCGAAAGAGTAAAACGACTGTTGGAAATACGGTGCATTACAGCGGGTTCTCCCTTTTCGCATAGATAAGTGCAGAGAACGCCCCTAGGCGTTTCAACAGCCACACTTGAGGAAAATAAAAGAGTTTATTTTCTTTTTAAAGATGGCTTTCCATTTATGTGCAGTTCCTGGATGTGGTCGTTATCTCTCCGCCTCTGACGGCCACGATCGCTGTCTCACATGTTTTTGTCGCAGGCACGCTGAGACAGCGTTTGTGAACATTCATGTTCTCACTGTGAGAACATGACCATGGCAAAGTTGCGGTCACGGATTTCTTTCTTCAGAGAGAAAGCCACTCCAGCCGCTCCCTGCCCCAGTCCTTCTGCCTACATGCACAAGGCCATGACGGTTAGCGCTGGGGGCGATTTGGGGACTCCAATGGGAGCATTTACGCCGGGTCAATCCCCACGGACCTCCCATTCCCCAGCACGCTCGTTTCCGCCCTGTCGAGTTGGATGAGTCAGGTGGCTTGCCCCAGGGTGAGCTTAATGTCTCATTCAGGGCTCGGGAGGAGGATGAGGTTTTCGATCGCAGCATCGGAGAGCGGGCTGTTGCAGTCTGACGGGGAGGACTTGGCTGGGCTCCCACCATCTGGTGCGGTCACCCAGTCTGAGGCCGACGTGGAGCTGAAGGCCATGCTTGCCCGGGCCGCTGCAAGCATCAGGCTGGAGTGGAACCCTCCACCCTGCCCTGAGTGTTCGCAGCTGGAAGACTGGTTCTTGGGCTCAGAGCGCCGCACACAGCCGTGCTCTACCCCAGTTCCTTTCTTCCAGGAGGTGCATGAGGAGCTCACAAAATCGTGGCAGGCATCTTTTACTGTCCAGACCCGACTTTCAAGTTCCTCTGGTCTCACTACCCTCGATGGTGGGGCGGCCAAGGGGTACACGGAGGTTCCTCAGGTGGAGCAGGCGATTGCGGTGCACCTGTGCCCACAAAACGCCACCACCTGGCAGAATCGTCCTAGGCTCCCGACCAAGGCCTGTAAGTTCACGTTGTCCCTGATGGCCAAGGCTTACAGTGCCGCTAGACAGGCCGCCTCCACCCTGCATGCCATGGCCCTCCTGCAAGTCCACCAGGCCAAGGCACTAAAAGAGCTGCACGAGGGTAGTCCTGACCTGGGAGTGATGCAGGAGCTGCACTCGGCGACCGACCTCGCCCTATGGGCGACGACGGTCACGCCGCGGGCTCTCGGTTGGACGATGTCCACCATGGTGGTCCAGGAGCACCACCTGTGGCTCAACCTTGCAGAGATGAGTGACGCCGACAAGGTCCGCTTTCTTGACACGCCCATCTCTCAGGGTGGCCTGTTCGGCGACACTGTTGAGGACTTTGCCCAGCAGTTCTTGACAGTCAAGAAGCAGATGGAGGCCATTCAGCTCATCCTGCCCCAGCGTGATTCTTCCTACGGGCCGCCGAAATCCAGCACCCCATCTGCTCGTTGCCGAGAGCGTCCTCCTGCAGCAGAAACACCGGCTCCGCCACAGCCTGAGCCAACCGCTCGGACCCGGCGTAGAGCCCCCCACAGGAAGCTGACACACCCCGTCCCTCATTCCGGCGCTCCTGGGGGCATATGGCATCCTGGGGCCTGCGCAAATATGCGTTTCCCCCAGTGAGCCTGCTTGCACAGACTTTGTGCAAAGTCAGGGAGGACGAAGAACAGGTCGTGTTGGTGGAACCGACATAGCGTGTATGTGGCCGCCATAGCGAAGCCATCTCCTTTTATACCCGTATGTCCAGGGGAGTGGCATGCAAATTCCACTCGCCAATTCTCATTGGCCTTTTCTCAAATATCAGAGGTGTTTGGGGCTACCAAGTCTGACCCCTAGTGTCACTACATCGACACAACGTCTCGTTCCCTCCATCAGGGAACAGAGGTTACAAGAGTAACCAAGACCTTACCGCCAGTTATCAGTTAGCATAAATTGAGTCAGTCTAGTGCTGATGTTTGTGAATCCAGCACATTCTATAATGAACCTCATTTGCATACAATGAAAGCGTTGAGCTGTTATAGCCATGCATGTTTGCAATTAAAAGAATGGAATATGCAAATATGCATGGCTATAACAGCACAATGCCTGGTTATGTTGGACAGCAGGTGGTGAATATGAGTTTTGCACTGAAATACTGGACACTAAAGTGCTGCAACTGTTAGTGAATTCGTTCAACAGAGATTCAAAATGATTAACTGATTGCCTTGAGCTGTCACAAGAGAATAGAGTGAATCACAGTTCATTTAGTAGACTACAGTGAATAAAATTTGCAAGATTTCTGCCCCACACCTAACCCACTTTCTTTGATGGCTCATAAATTCAGAACTGTCCTCTATCATTTTGACAAAAAAAAAAAAAAAAAAGATTTTAATAGATCCAGCAATAGAAGCAACTTTACCTCCCTGCATTTCTCTTCCCCAGACTTCTTTCTGCTTTTTTTCTTTGGATTCTTTCTCAACTCCTCCCAACATTAGAGTAGAAACTACAGTTCATCGTGACCATGGCTTCCACGCTCCAAAAAGGATACAAATGTACTGCAATAGCTCCATTCAAATAGTCCAAATGACTTACTGTACTAGAAAAGAGAAAGGGAGAGAAGAGGCTTAACATGAAAATAGTGTATTTCTCCTTGGATTAGAGTCGTTGTTTTGGCAGTAAATAGTGTTTATCATATGAGAAATGTAAGAAAATCACATTAAAAGTTCCAAAAGCTTTGTGAGAGGAACAAACCGAATGAGTTTTCCCCTTCACTGAAGCTTTGAAAGCTTCAAACTTCAGATTCAAAACATGGCACGTTAACATGTCACACCAGGTTTGACACCAAATGCAAATTCACGTATATGGAAAGCGAACACAGCGTGCAAGTTTAAATATTTGCTGTATTCACAATGCAATTCTGAGATTTAGCTTTACATTTACTAGCTGTACAATTGCTAAATTCAAAGGTTTATCCACTTTAAATTGAAAAACTGAATTGAATCTGAATTGCTTTTAAGACTACGTACTGTTTAACAAAAGACTTTGCACGTCTCATAGCTAGATCTTCAGCTACACGCATTTCTAAAGTGTTGTTATAATACTGTGTGTGTCTGCACTCACGGATTGTGCTGTGTTTAGTTAGTCACGGAGACAGTCATCACCTTGGAAACTGTGCCAAAACTGACATCCCAGGTGAAGCAGAGCTGCCATCACAGCCAATGCCAAAATAAGTCAGAGGTGTTTGTGTGCGAAGGCGCCAGAGGGGTCACGATCCTCCTGTATCTGCTCAAATCTGCCGGAGTGACTGCAGAAGCCTTCCCCTTCAGCGTCGCTGTGAGGGCAGACTCACTCTGGATGCGCTTGGGTGCCTGTTTACATGAGCCTTAAAAAAACACTGTCAGCCGCTGACTCATCTCTGGAGTTCCTGGTGAAGTATTGGTGTGTCTTCTGTCCCTTTCCTCTGTCTGACTGTTTGGCTGGGGCTGGACAGCTCTCCTACATTAGACTGCACATCATTTGAAGGCCATGACATACTGGCAATTTAAACTTGCGCTCCATTATGCATCTCACGATGACTGCTATTTATTTGTACGACAATGCATTTAACATTTTCTTTGCCACCGAAAGTGGCCAATTTAGCCTTGGCTGGCCACACTGCAAACAATCATTTTCACCTAAAAGTGCACTCAATAATTGTTTTGTTTTTTTTTACATTTGTCACCTTTGACCTAGGGGCGTGGATGCAGAATCATTCAAAATCAATCGTTTTCTGTTACCAATGCTATTGCAGAAATGTACTACTGTATTCACAGTAAGCCATGATTAATTTAACTCATGGGTGAAAGTTTCCAATAACAGGGTGATTACTGAGATTTAGCTAGTGGTATTCAGCTAGTCATGTGATACTAACATGGCAGCCCCCATAAGGGGACCCTCTCCATGTAGATTTAAAAAGCTTTTATAAGGTCACTGGTTTGACTAGAGTCTTCAACTCATGTGAATGCTCATGATTTTATACATTTGTTCATAAAATTTCAATTAAATTCTTTAGGAGTAAAACTTTTTAAATGAGAAAAAATAAAAAATAAAATAAAAATAAAAAACTGAATGCACCTTTAAGAAGCAAAATTACATAAAATATTAAAGCTGAAGTTTGTAATTTCTGCACATTTAGTGTCACCAAACTATACTGAGGAATTGTTTTTTTTTTTTTTAAATATATATTGTTTTTAAACAGCTGTTACTATAGATTGTACTTTACTGTTCTGTAGACTGCGTAATCTGCGTATAGAGCGTGGCGGAACTGCAACTCTGTACATATCGTAAATGGGTCATTCCCACAATTCGGTGACATTCCGGCTTTGAAACTTTTGAAAAATAAAACATACTTTTACAAGTTTCTTCATGTTTCATCATTAGGGACATATTAAAGATTGTATTAGTCATACTGGTCAAGCTAAATTACTAAAAAATTCAGATGTCCATCCAGTTAAATATGCAGCATCAGGGTGTAAAATAACAGGGTGGACATTCAGTGGATAAATTAGCCACTACATGGTCTGTGATTGATATCTAGGAAACATATTTTTTTATAATATTTATATTATAAATATTTATACTAATATTTATTATTTTATTTCTGTTAACATAAATATTGTATATTGAAATTTTTAATTATATTAATTTCCCAATATATCTTCCCATCACAGGGTGGACATGTTATGCTTGACCACATATGACTAACACCACAAAATAATGGAAAACATAAATAAAACAATAGAGTTATAAACTTCAAAAAACTCAAAGTAATTTTGCAGAATGGGTGATGTACACCTTTAGTACCAAGGGTATACGCAAATAATGATCCTTAGAATTCGTTATACACAAACAGCCCTGGGGAAAAAGTAAGCATACAGTGTATATGTGCGTATGGCCCCGACTACACCACTGATTACCATTGAACCCTGTCCCACCTTTTCTTTAAAAGAAGCAAAATCAATGTTACTGTGGGTCACTTACAATGGAAGTCAATGTGGCCAATGTTTGGAGGGTTTAAAGGCAACAATGTGAAGCTCATAATTTTACTAAAGCACTTGCATTAATTCTTCTGTTGAAATTTGTGTATTATTTGAGCTGTAAAGTTGTTTAAATTGTTGTTTTACAATTTTTTAAGAAACAGAGGAAGAAGTCTAAATAACTTTTTCTGGTAATCAAAATTATGTCACAAATTCTCTCAATTGAGCTAAACCAAAATATTCTTTGTCTAACAGCCTGACCAGCTCACAAATGTCCAAAACCCCTCAAAAACCAACACACAGACCAAACTGACCAGGCTAGGAGACCAACAAAGACCAGCAAAACAACTTAGACTGGTTAAACATGCTTTTTTAAGCAGGGTATACCTTAGCATTAAAATTTACTTTTATTAGAATAACCAGAATAGCAAAACCCGTTAATTAGAAGGGGATGTCCATATACTTTTGGACATGTAGTGTATTTTTCAAGTTTTGCATGTAATGTACAGCCTAGACGGTCCATGTGGGATGGACCATTTAGCCTTTTCCTCTTTCCTCCCCTGAAGTGAGAGTAGAAATTTTCACTATTGCCAGAAGGCAATGTCAGGAAAGTCAATATGATAGTACTTGTGTTAGATGCTTCCCTTGTGAGCACTAACAAGCAGCCTCTCTCATTTGGAGTGTATTTACACACTAGACCTAACAAGGTGTGAAATCTAAACGATATTTCCTCAGAACACCACTACTTAGTATGCTGAAGAAACTTTTTTGTAATTGTACTCTGTTCATGCTAAAAAAAAAAAAAACAGCTTCAAATCTCCAATGTTCCCCTACACTATCTCATGCATCATCAGTAAATGATTTAACTACGGGAATTTGTGTTGAACTGTATGCTAATGTGTCTTGGCATTGACGCCTTACATCCATTATGAGGTTAGAAAGCACTCCCCCATTACAAAATCCAAACATGCCAGCATTAACAGTGATATTAAGACACATCATTCAAGACAAATAAGTACTAACTGGTGTTTTACTAAGTGGAGTTTAAGAGGTGCAATTCCAAAAGACTTAAAGAGCTGCGCGAAGCTATTTTCTAAGATTTAACTACAGCTTAACTTCATGAGTGCAAGTGATATATGCGAGCTTAAAAATGACAATTTACACTCTCATACTCATTAATCACATGTGTTAGATGAAAAATTTCACAGATATTGCACTACTAAAAGCAACTTCTAACCTTTAATGCAAAACTTGGAGTTTGTGTGACTTATAAGATGCAGCAGGAAAAAGCTGAGAGAAGGTAAAAGAAAGGAAGGCAGTCGGATTAAAGACCCATGCTTGCCCTGCTGAAGGACGGGAAGAGAAATCTGTTTTTACAGCCAGTCTCTCTTTATGGCTGTGCTGTGCAAGGAACTAATCCACAGAGACTGTCAGCCGAGTACTCGTCACCCCACCAAAGCTCCTTACACGACTCCACGCTCATCCAACGGGAGTCGTGCCCACATCAGCTCACGCCCCATCGTCCGCAGGAGACAGGATGGTATAATCCCCAAAGCCGCTCTCTCACCCGGCACCCCGTCACACATTAGACAGCTCATTGCTGAGTTTTATATAAGAGCAGCAAGATGAAATGAAACTCATTCGTTGCCTGTCCATCAATAGCAATCTTCCCTGTGAATGAGTTCCAATCTCCTGGAATGAGCCAGGTGATCTCCAAATCAGAAATATGCAAATGTGAATGTTTGGCCAATTCTTGGCAAAGGACATGGTCCCATTATAAACACATACAGGTGATGTGTGTAATTATTTTTTTATTAATTATAATGAATTAATTGCCTCTGCTCACTTTGGATAAAAGCATATGCAAAATAGCATGGCTTTTTATCACATTCTTGTTGCAATGCAGATAGGTCAAGCAACAATTTTCTGTGTCTTTTTTGTTGTGGACTGGAAAGGCTGTGAGTCTGAGTTTGTCTGATGAACTCCTCAGATCAGCTCTTTTCCACCAGAGATGGTACTGTCTGCCTATCCTTGGCCATGATCCCCAAGGCTTTCTCTAAAGAATGGGACTACAGTTTAGAAAGAGTGATTACACAGGTAGAGGAAGCCCGATGATCTGGAACCTCCTATCTTGTTCAGGCAGCCCAAGGGATCCATAGAAGTAGAGGGTCTAAACAGTGGTACGGACGATTCAGATTAAATCGCTCTTATCTAATCAGTCAGCATGGTGGTTGAAACAGTCTGCCATCCACCGTCTAGTCTCTGCTCCATTCTTCCACAACCTCATTCTCTTGCCGTCTATTTTCATTCTCTCCTTCCCTCGCCCCTTTTTCCATTTTTGTCACGAGATGAGCCGAAGGTATCTTCTCTCAGGCACCCATCACACCACACTGTTTTCACACTAAGTATATGGGTCACCGAACATCTTCTCTATCCTGAGCTCTCTCACTAGGGTTGGAAATTTAGAACTTGTTCCTTAAAAAAATTAAATAAAATTACCGGAACCAATTGATTTTCATGAAGTTCCGTTAAGGGTTCTAAAATGTGCATTCTTTCGCTTACGCAGACGGTATAGCATGCTTAAATACTATGACGTGTGTTTCCTGCATTACTATTCAATGCTGCAGTGAGTCTGATAATAATAACAAATTACTATCATGAGCTGGTTCTTTTTAATGGATAATAATAAAAAATAATTAAAAAAAAAACGTATGAATCACTTGGAGAGGTTAATATTAGGACTCACTTACTGAACTGCAAAGTCATGACCAACTCAGAATGAACCGAGAATTGTTACTGTGTTATGTTATAAATAGGGATGTCCCAATCAAGGTTATAATAGTTTTTAATTTTTAATTTAGTTTTTATTTCTATTTAATTTTAAATTTTTCACTCCAATTTAGTTTAGTTTCCATTTTGATTTAGTTTAGTTTTAGTTTTATTCATTAGTTATTTGTTAGTTTTAGTTTAGTTTTTCAGTATATTTAGTTATATTTTTGTATTTATATTAAAGAATATTGGAGAATGGGGAAAACAGGAATTTGTGTAATGTGGGTCATATAGCTGGACTCCCCAATGTCAGTATATATACAGTATATACTTATTTAATTAAATAGCAGCCTTTAATAATCACTTTGAATCACGTCATGTGGCTTTTCCAGAGTGGGAAGCTGCCTTCATGGTCTAAACAACACAGAAATACTTCAAAATAAAAGTTCCTTTAAAATAAAAGCTACATTTATAGGAAAAAAGTATGACAGAAATATATCACTACTGTAAAGTTATGTAATATTCACTGTAATAATACTACTACTACTACTACTACTACTACTACTACTACTACTACTAATAATAATAAATAAGTAGTAACTGTATTATACTTAAGCAGTATCTAACATCTGTGATGCTCTGTTAAGCAGCACTTTATTGACAAAATATAACTCCAGTTTTGTGTTTTGGATTGTGCTGTGAGGTTCTGTATACAAGCACTTCATTTGATAAAAAAATAATACAATATTATGTTGAAAATTAATTGTTATATTAGCATTTGATTAAAGTTTTAATTAATTCGGTTATTTAAACACCATTTTGATGATAAAATAGAAATAAAGTGTTGATATGGAGTTCAGAAAAAAGAAAAAAGAAAACAAAAACAGGTATCGGATTCGGTATCGGCGAGTATCAGAAATGAAGTATCGGAAATATTAAGTATTTGAAATAAAAATCCACGGCTCTGAAACTAACTGAAATAAAAATGATCTTGAATAAGATTTAGTTTTCCATTTTGTTGCTGTGTTTTTTAACCTTTAAACCCGCCATTACCATAACATGAAGAAAATAGAAGGCCTAATACCTCATTGCATCAACAACAGAGCGAGAATCACTACCATTGTGAAGAGAGGCAAAGCAGGTAGACTGTCTTACCCTGTCAATCCGTGATTTGATTTAGACTGAATTTGGAACCGATAAAGAGTTTGGTTTGATGTTCAGCAGGGCTCGACATTAACGCTTGTCCGGAATAAATGGATTTTTGTAGGGTCAAGTAAAAGAGAAAAAGTAGCCTGAATGACAATAACGAAAAAATAACCGGCTATATTTACAATATAGCCAAGGCCTTATCATAAAGTTCTTATTCTGCTCATCTGCTATTGAAAATAATACAGGGCGTGTAATTGTATATTTCGCTAGCAATCTAGGAATAGCTGCGCACTTTGACTGGACAGGCCGCTTTTTGTGCGCTCACATGCGCATGTGCTCCTAGAACGCTCATAATGTGGATACGTGCCTGAACGATCAAATACATATAAAAATTCCACCAAAATGCCCGTCTTGGTGAGGTATTCATGTAAACACAGAGAGTGATGTCTAAAGTGTACGTAAACTGTGGGGGAAAAGCAGATTTCTATCAAAGTATCTGACTTGTAAGTGTTAATGTAACTGAATAGACCTGCTTCTGTTGTTAATAATCAAACTATAGCAAGAAAACCACTCACCGTTCTTGACTGGATAACTTTATTAGCTTTAAAAAGTATTAATGTATTATACATTATTCAATGAAGACCAGTAGTAATTAGGCTCTATGTAGCATTTTATTCTGTATGTTTACTTAAATAATTGATGCTGCTGTTAAACATTTAAAGCTGTTAACAAAAGCACTGTTTTCTTAATTTTGTATTTTTTGTTCTACAGTATTTTAATTATTTCAGTTCATTGCTGTATTGTTATTTTATTACTGACTTTTTAGTAGTCTTGAATAATTACTTGAGTACAATTCTTCCATGAATTAGTTAGTGTGATTATTTGTTGTGATAAGCTGGTATCAATAATTGTCAAATTTCACTAACAACTACATACATTTTGGTATTGTGACACAATACACTATATATATATATATATATATATATATATATATATATATATATATATATATATATACAACAGTTAGTTCCAGTCCTCGAATCTGATTGGACGAGAGACATTCCATGAGCACTGATGGTCTGACACCATCAGCACTCCGATGCTTCACTGTGTGTATCACTCCGCTTGTGTTCATGCCATTCTAAACTAAAGTGTAAGAGCAGTGCAGATGTGTTAAGAGCTACGGTTTGTCTTTTTTTTTTTTTTTTTTTTTTTTTACATTACATAAGTTAGCCAGCAGGTGGTGGTGAAAGGTCATTTTTATGTGTAATATGAGCCAGTTAGGTGATGTCAAGTGAATCCGAGTCAGCCAGTGTTTACATACAGCACTATATGATCGCTTGTATTACTACTAAAGCTAGGAAATAGCTTTTAAACGGCTTTAAACAAACAACTTCAGCATTATGGATACAGCAAATCGTGCTATATGGCCCTAAATCAGCACACCTGCGGCCTCGTGCCTGTGGCCGAATCACAGCAGTGCTGATGTAGGGCCATATCGCACTCTTGCTCCTGTGATATTGCTTAAATATATGCAGTATATATATATATATATATGTATGCAGGGTTGGGAGGGTTACTTTTGAAATGTATTCCACTACAGATTACAGAATATATGCTGTAAAATGTAATTTGTAACGTATTCTGTTAGATTACTCAAGGTCAGTAACGTATTCAAAATACTTTGGATTACTTCTTCAGCACTGGTAGAGTTTTTTCACTTGTTTTGACTATAAAAACTCTGCCAGTACAGTAAGACAAAATACACATCTTAAAAATACATTCTCTGAAAAACCTAAATATCTTATGCAGTGTTGTTTCTAAAACAAGATTAGTCAAATTGATCTTGTTTTAAGGATTTTTAGATATGTTTACAGGAAAACAATACAAAAATTAATATCAAGAATACGATTTTTGCCCTAATATCAAAGGTCTTACTAGAAAAAGAAATTATGACCCAATGTGAATTTTCTTGATAAAAAAATATGATCGTGCCTGGTAACGTGCATGTAAAATGGCTAGAAATAGCATTTTAGCTTAGCGTAAAGCTGACAATTTACACAAGTTTTATTTCTATTTTTTCTGCTCCAAACTTACTTCAAACTTACTTCTCTGTCTGCATGTATGAATGTAACACATCATAAGAAAGTGTTTCACTGCTGTTCAAATGCGCTTTGGATCACATCATTTATATGTATAAATGTTTTCCATCTGAAAGGGCTAAATATTAAATTAAATAAATGACAATAAAATGCAAAGTAATCTCTTCAGTAATCAAAATACTTTTTGAATGTAACTGTATTCTAATTACCAATGATTTAAATTGTATCTGTAGTGGAATACAGTTGCTTATATTTTGTATTTTAAATACGTATTCCCTTTACATGTATTCCATTACTCCCAACCCTGAGTGTATGGTAGATCTTACTGCAATAACATGAAAAAGTTGATCTCATTCCATAGAAGTTTGAGCACGCCTGCTGTAAATGATGGTGATGGAGGCTTTTCTTTGACTACCATACATAGCATTAAATAACTACCATATGACAATAGCCTCCTCCCCTACCCAGCGCAGTTTACATTTATGTCCCGAAAAATATAGTTGATTGCAGAGCTGTACTATTAACAGGGCCGTTTCTAAGCATATGGGGGCCCTAAGCAAAATCCTACTTGGAGGCCACCCACAATAGTAATACAGTTGTACTCAAAGGTTTGCATACCCTTGGAGAATTTGTAATATATGTACCATTTTGAAAGAAAACATGAGTGAGCAGGCAAAACACATTTATTTTATTTCTTATGGGATTCATATTTAACTGTACGTTATAACAGAATGGCACAATCATAAAACAAAACATGGCAACAAAGAAAAAAATGAAATTACCCCTGTTCAAAAGTCTGCATACCCTTAGTCCTTAATACTGTGTATTGTCCCCTTAAGCATCAATGACAGCGTGCAGTCTTTTGTAACAGTTGTCTATGAGGCCCCAAATTCTTGCAGGTGGTATAGCTGCCCATTCGTTCTGGCAAAATGCCTCCAGGTCATGCAAAGTCTTTGGTTGTCTTGCATGAACCGCACGTTTGAGAACTCCCCAGAGCGGCTCAATGATATTAAGGTCAGGAGACTGTGATGGTGTAACGTATACTCATACTCGAGGATGATGTTTGAACCCAAGCAGGTATTTATTGACACACAAACAAAGACAGCAGGTAAGTGATGACGTGACAGTACTGGGTTGCAGTGGTGACAGTTTACGTGATGAAGACTATTGCTGATAGAGATGGTGACTTTTCTTGAGGTGGAGGGTTTGTAACAACGAAGCTTGCGTTGAGGAGATGGACACTGGAGTCGCTGGAGAGGAAATGTTTGGAGTAGAAGAGTCGCTGGAGAGGAGAGGAATCGTTAACGCTGGAGATACAGGTAAGTGAGTCTGTACACGAAGTTGAGCCCAGACACAGAATGGAAGGGGAGTGAGGTTTATATAGAGGGGTTGATTGATGCAATGATTGGAGGCAGGTTTGGGTGATCATTACTCAGGAGAGTGAGAGGGTTGAGTGAAATTGGTAGGTGGGTCAGAAGGATACGTGACAGATGGCCATTCCAGAACCTTCACCTTTTTCTGCTGTAACCACTGGAGGGTCAACTTGGCCTTGTGCTTAGGGCCATTGTCGTGCTGGAAAGTCCAAGAGCGTCCCTTGCGCAGCTTTCGTGCAGAAGAATGCAAATTGTGTGCCAGTATTTTCTGATAACATGCTGTATTCATCTTGCCATCAATTTTCACATGATTCCCTGTGCCTTTAGAGCTCACACACCCCCAAAACATCAGTGAGCCACCACCATGCTTCATAGTGGGGATGGTATTCTTTTCACTACATGTTGACCCCTCTCCAAACATAGCACTTATGGTTGTGACCATAAAGCTCTATTTTGGTCTCATCACTCCAAATTAGAGTGTGCCAGAAGCTGTGAGGCATGTCAAGGTGTTGTCGGGCATATTGTATCTGGGCTTTTTTGTGGCATTGGTGCAGTAAAGGCTTCTTTCTGGCAACTCGACCATGCAGCTAATTTTTGTTCAAGTATCGTCGTATTGTGCTCCTTGAAACAACCACACCGTCTTTTTCCAGAGCAGCCTGTATTTCTCGTGAGGTTACCTGTGGGTTATTCTTTGTATCCTGAACAATTTTTCTGGCAGTTGTAGCTGAAATCTTTCTTGGTCTACCTGACCTTGGCTTGGTATCAAGAGATCCCTGAATTTTCCACTTCTTAATAAGTGATTGAACAGTACTGACTGGCAATTCCAAGGCTTTGGATATCTTTTTATATCCTTTTCCATCTATATAAAGTTCCATTACCTTGTTACGCAGGTCTTTTGACAGTTCTTTTCTGCTCCCCATGGCTCAGTATCTAGCCTGCTCAGTGCATCCACGTGAGAGCTAACAAACTCATTGACTATTTATACACAGACACTAATTGAAATTTAAAAAGCCACAGGTGTGGGAAATTAACCTTTAATTGCCATTTAAACCTGTGTGTGTCACCTTGTGTGTCTGTAACAAGGCCAAACATTCAAGGGTATGTAAACGTTTGATCAGGGCTATTTGGGTGATTTCTGATATCATTGTCATTTAAAAAGGAGCCAAACAACTATGTGATAATAAATGGCTTTATATGATCACTATCCTTAAATAAAAGATAGATTTTTTTTGCATGATCAGTCATATTTTCAAAATCAATGCCAAAATTTTACAATTTCTGCCAAGGTATGCAAACTTTTGAGCACAACTGTACTCTGTATGCGTCTTGCACTACAATTTGCAATCTGTTTACTGTCATCTGCTACAAACAGAGAGCGTGATGTGCATGGCGGTGTTTTTCCTGTATGAGCTAAGGAGGAGCTTTAAAAGGTATGAGCGGCTGGCATCAACACAACATTGTCTCCACACATTTACAAGCACTCACATTTGAATTACATGCAAACTATATATTTACCTCATTAAATCGCAGCTTTTGTGGTTAAATAATCTCACTAGGACATAACGTGATTTTTCATTTGCGGGCTGAATGTTTACGTAATGACATTCATATGTCAGATGTATTAGTTTTTGGTATCGGAGCATTTTTACGATTGGGACATCCCTAGTTTTAAATACAAAATTCTGGAACCGACACACACACACACACACACACACACACATATATATATATATATATATATATATATATACATACACACATACACATACGTAGTGCAAATTTAAGTACAGGTGCTGGAAGTGAATTTCCCCTGTCTCACAAGCTGCTGCCTGTCCGCCAGAAAGCTGGTGATCCACTGACAGATAGATGTGGGAACAGAGAGTTGGAGTAATTTAGTCCAGAGAATAGCTGGGATGATGGTGTTGAAAGCCGAACTGAAGTCCACAAAAAGGATCCTTACATATGTCCCCGATCTGTCCAGATGTTGCAGGATATGATGCAATCCCATGTTGACTGCATCCTCCATAGACCTGTTTGCTCGATAAGCAAATTGAAGGGGATCTAGAAAGGGTCCAGTGATGTCGTTCAGGTGGGCCAACACCAGTCTCTCAAATGATTTCATGACCACAGACGTCAGGTCTGTGGTCATTAAGTCCTGTGATTTTTGGTTTCTTTGGGACAGGAATGATGATTGAGCATTTGAAGCAGCATGGGACTTCACACTGCTCCAGTGATCTATTGAAGATCAGTGTGAAGATGGAGGCCAGCTGGTTAGCACACAATCTAAGACACAAGGGTGAAACGCCATCTGGGCCCTGTGCTTTCCTTGTCTTTTGTTTTTGGAAGACACGGCACACCTCTTCTTCACAAATCTTAAGTGCAGGTTGAGCAGCAGGAGGGAGGAGGAGTGGGGTTGCAAGAGGTGTTGGTGTTTGTGTGAAGTGAAGTACAGAGCGGTGTGGGGTGTGAGATTGGGCCTTTCAAATCTACAATAGAACACATTCAAGTCGTCAGCCAGTTGTTGGTTCCCTACAGTGTTGGGGGAAGGTCTCTTGAAGTTAGTAATGTCTTTCAGGCCGCTCCACACTGATGCAGGGTCAGCTGAAAACTTGTTGAAAAAAAACTTGTTTTTCAGCTTCTTCATCTTCTTTTAGCCACTCTGATTTCCTTATTCAGTGTGTTCCTGGCCTGATTGTACAAGACTTTATCCCCACCTCTTTAAGGATCCTCTTTGGCCTAACGAAGCTGCCTGAGTTCTGTTGTAAACCATGGTTTGTCATTGTTGAATGTTAAAAAAGTCCTACTAGGAATGCACATATCCTCACAGAAACTGATATATGATGTCACAGTATCTGTGAGCTTGTCCAAATTGGTGTCTGCCACTTCAAAAACACTCCAATCAGTGCAGTCAAAGCAGGCTTGTAGTTCCAGCTCTGCTTCATTGGTCCATCTCTTTACAGTCTTTACTATAGGCTTAGCAGATTTTAGTGTCTGTCTGTAGGTTGGAAGAAGATGAACCAGACAGTGATCAGATAGTCCCAAAGCTGCTCTAGGGAAAGAGCGATATGCATCCTTTATTGTTGTGTAGCAACGATCCAGTATATTTCTGTCTCTGGTTGGGCATGTAATGTGCTGTTTGTATTTGGGAAGTTATTTTTAATGATTCAAAAACACTAATGTAACATTCAGGGCTGTGTTTCTCAAAAGCATCTTTAGATAAGTAAATCGTAGAAACCATTGGCGCCATTTATGCTGCTAAGTCTCTCATCATTCAGACTAAAAAGGCAAAAAAAATCTTATTGCATTTACTGAATTGCATTCTTTTTTTTTCTCAAATATTTTTTTCCTCAAATATTACAAGATTAATGGAACCTTTAAGGAACCATAATCATTAAGAGCAACTGGAATCAGAACCAGACTTGTTAAATTCCTTACGATTCCCATCCCTAACTCTCACGTGCCCCATTCTAACCATTTGTCATAAAACGCCATATTGTCAGCAGTCCTGCTCTCGCCTGCACTAAATCACTGCCTTATCCAGCCCAAAGCCACTGGGCACTGCTAAAAATCTCCTTAAGAGTGCTGACGAGTGAACAGAGCTCAGGTAAAAGCCCAGTCGCTGGCCTCAAAGTGATGTAGTGAGGCCAGAGCCAGCCTGTCTTAAAGATAACGGGTGTGTAATCGCAGCTGGGCAGACTCTTGAGCTCCTGAGCAGCAAATGAGATAAGAAACCACTCTTAGAGAGATGAAAAAAGACAGAGAGTTTCGTGTGTGAGCGGAGATGGGATGCTGTAAAGAGGAAGAGCTTTCAGCACCCAAATGCATGCATTTAACTCTCCTTGACTTTCACCTGCAGTGCCAGATCCATGTCTGCCAGTCAAGTTACTGAAAGGAAAGGAAGAGTTTACAGTAGAGGCAATCTCATTTAGAAGCAGTCAGATCCATTTTCACCTGATGTTGCAGAGTTTGTTTGGGTGATTTGTTTATGATGGAGAATATGAAAAAAGGGAATGTTATAGATGAGTCTGGGTCTGCAAATGCAGGAGGAAAACAAGTTATTGTCCCTGTTTTGCTGTCTCTTTTGTAACATACTTACAATGTAACTCTCTCTTATATAGTAAGCACAGAACAAGCTCTTAAAAGTCATTAGTTTGGGAATCGGACAATACGCAGCTCACAATGTATTTAAACAACAACTAAAAACTCTGGCTCTTTCCCAACCATTTTAAACACATTTTGTACATTCCTATCCTTCAAACACTCCATCTGAGCTTTGTGTAGTGTGCAGCCACCCTTATTGTATGTCAACAACTATATATATATATATATATATATATTTTTTTTTTTTTTTTTTTGTCTCCTAAGAAAGAGAGAAATAAAATAGGCGAGACCTCTGAGCCTTGATATTTAACCTTGATGCTAAAATAGAGAAATAAAATAAATAGTTCAGGTTCAATAGAAGTTAAGCTCAATTGAATTTTTTCGACTCATCTCGTTTTCTTAAAAAAATTACAAATAAAAAATAAAATCGAGGTTACAGTGAGTCACAATGGAAATAAATGGAGCCAATTTTTGTAGGGTTTAAAGGCAGAAATTTGATCATTGATATAAAAGCTTTTACATTATACTTCTGTTAAAACTTAGGTATTATTTCAGCTGTACAGTTGAATAAATCATCATTTTTATGGCCACTTTAAGGTTTATTGCATTATGTCGTTATGGCAACGAAGTTGTAAAATTGGATATGACTTTACACAGAAAAGGTTAGTTAGCGATTTTATCACACTGAATTCATGTTATCTTCCAGTTTAAGTGTAACCCAGAATTTGTATTGCACAATCTTTTATAGTATATTGTATCAATGCATAGTAGTGGCTATACTTTTTAAACAATATTTTAGCATTTATGGACTGGCCCCATTCACTTCTACTGTAAGTGCCTCACTGTAACCCAGATTGTTGCCTTTGCAAACAAGTCAACATTATGCCACAAATGCTGTCAATTGATCATAACTTGTAACTTGTATTTTGAGCTGTCAGGTCGGATTTGGTACGCCATTTTTGGCTTATGTCGTTCCTTTTTGCATCATGACGTCATGTCCATAAACACAGAAAAGAAGTTCCAGCTGTCACATGTTCTGGTTGAGGACGCTGTTTAGTTCAGTCAGTCACAATCACACAGTTCAGGATGGCATCGCCACAGTCTGGATGGATGTTTATCTGTTATCCATTTGGCGAACTTGTTTACCTGCTATAATGCTTGGAATTGGATACAATATGTTGTCTGGTAGGGGTAATGCTTTTATTAATTGAAAATTACTCGTGTTTACCGATCACGATCCGTTGTCAGGGGAAGTTACTGTGCATATTTACTAATACGTATGACTTCTGAAATTGACTTCTTTTACATATTATTTTCATGTTTAATGAAGTATATTTTATCCCCCTTATTGCTCATTTTATGTTTTTAGTTTACAGTGTGATTAGGCCTACAGTTTCACTTCCTTAAACAACTGCCGTGTTACTTTTTTCAGTTTTTCATTTTAGTCACAGTTTTAGTCTTTTGACAAAAATGTCCTTTAAATATAGTCAATATTTCATCATGTTATATTCATTTATTTTAGTGAGTAAAAAAAAAAAAAAATGTAAAAAAAAAATATATATTTAATGATGACGTGCAAAATGGACAAAAAGTGTCAAACTGCAACAGACCAAACTTTACTCAAATATTTAGAAAAAAATAAAAATAAATTATAAAAATGTTCTAATGTAAACATGTATCAAACGTACAGTATATATGTACATAGGCCTACTGTCGTTGCTAAAAACCTGAGCTCTTGAAATAATAATGAATAGACTTAAGTATTAGCTACTTTTCAGAAGTTAGCCTAAAGTACTCTGAACTCTTCATGCTTTAGAGGCCTATTCATTTTCTGTGAAAGGATATTACATTGCGTGTAGCGTGTTTCTTATGGAAACAGTGTTTCCCTGTCTGTCACTCACTCGACGTTGTGTCGATGTAGTGACACTAGGGGTCACTCTTGGGAGCCCGAGACACCTCTGGTCTTTGATAAAAGGCCAATGAAAATTGGCGAGTGGTATTTCCATGCCACTCCCCCGGACATACGGGTATAAAAGGAGCTGGTATGCAACCACTCATTCAGATTTTCTCTTCGGAGCCGAACGGTCATGCTCACTGAGCTGAATACTCTGCTGGATCTGATGCCGCTTTTCAGTGGCTTCTCCCCACTCTGCACTGGTGCACTGCAGAGAATGCCCCTGGGTGCTTCGGCAGAAATAAAAGAGTATATTTCTCTAAAAGAGTATATTTCTCTAAAAGAGCGGCACACACGGAACGTCTTTTTAAAGACGCGTCTTTTTAAAGATGCTTTTCCGATTGTGTGTTATTCCTGGTTGCGCTCGTTATCTCTCGCCTTCTGACGGTCATGATCACTGTCTTTCGTGTCTGGGCACTGCTCACGCGGAGACAGCGTTCATGGATGGTCATGTTCTCATTGCGAGAATATGTCCATGGCAACGTTGCGGTCGCGGCTCACCTTCGTAAGAAAGCGAGCCACCCCAGAGGCTCCCGCCTCGGTCCTTTTACCCACGGGTATGAGGCCAGCGCGGCTAGCACTGGGGGGCGATTTGGGGACCCCAATGGGACCACCTCCGCCGGGTATCCCCCCGCGGACCTCCCATTCCCCAGCACGCTCGTCTGCCCCGATCGGGCTTCCGGATGAGTCCGCCGGCTCGTCTCACGGCGAGTTCGACCTCTTATTCAAAGCCCGCGAAAGTGATGAGCTCTCGAGCGCAGCATCGGAGAGCAGGCTCGTCCAGTTGGAAGCCTCAGCTGGGCTCCTCCCTTCGGGGTCGATTGCCCACTCACAGGCTGACGCGGAGATGACGACATGCTTTCCCGGGCAGCAGCGAGCGTTGGCTAGAGTGGAACTCACTGCTCTTCCCTGAACCCTCGTGGCTCGGTGATTGGTTCCTGGGCTCGCGGCGCCGCTCAAAGCCACGCCCCGTCCCTGTTCCTTTCTTCCCGGAAGTGCATGAAGAGCTGACAAGGTCGCGGGAGGCACTTTTTACTGCCCGGTCCCGATCATTTCAGCTTCCCCGTCCTCACTACCCTCGATGGTGGGGCGGCCAAGGACTATTCGGCAATCCCCCGGTGGATAAAGGCGCTCGCGGTGCACCTATGCCCGCAGAGCGCCGCCACCTGGCGCGGGTGCCCAAAGCCCCCGTCCAAGGCCTGTAGGTTTACGTCGTCTCTGATGGCCAAGGCCTCCAGTGCCGCTGGACAAGCCACCTCTGCCCTGCACGCCATGGCTCTCCTGCAAGTCCGCCAAGGCGCTAAAGGAACTGCACGAGGGTGGTTCCAGCCGATCGGGAGTCGATGCAGGAACTGCGCACAGGTGCACCTGACCTCGCTCTCCGAGCGACAGAGATCACGGCGCGGTCTCTCGAGTGGATCATGGCCACAGTAGTGGTCCAGGAGCGCCACCTTTGGCTCAACCTGGTCGAGATGGGTGAGGCTGACAAGACACGATTCCTTGCTGCCCCGGCATGTCCCAGGCAGGCCTATTCGGCAACACCGTCGAGGACTTTGCCCAGCAGTTTTCGATGGTAGAGCAGTAGATGGATGCTAGCCGGCATATCCTGCCCTGGTGCAGCTCAAGATCCCGCACCCCGTCTACTCATCGCTAAAGGCATCCCCCTGCGGTGACTGCACCGGCTCTGCCGCAGCCTGCCCCTTTGGCCCGGCCCTGGCGTGAAGCCCACCACAGGAAGCAGACACCACCCGTCTCGCGGCCGCCCAGAACCTGTGAAAGGCTTCAAAGCGCCCTTGAGACGAGCGACCCAGGGACAACGAAACCCACTGCTCTGGACAGGACGCAGAAGACCTAAGCAGTCTACCATCTGCGGTGGTAGACACAATCACTCAGGCTAGGGCCCCCTCTACGAGGCGCCTGTTCACTAAGTGGTGTTCTTCCCATCGGGAAGACCCCCAGAGATGCGCAGTCAGATCAGTGCTTTCCTTCCTGCAGGAGAGGTTGGAAGGGAGGCTGTCCCCTTCCACCTTGAAGGTGTACATTGCTGCCATAGCAGCACACCACGACGCAGTCGCCGGATGGTAAGTCCTTAGGGAAGCACGACCTGATCATCAGGTTCCTAAGAGGCACCAGGAGGCTGAATCCCGCCAGACCGCGCCTCGTTCCTTCATCGGACCTCTGTAGTTCTTCAGGGTCTACAGAGAGCCCCCTTTGAGCCTTTGCAGTCAGCCGAGCTTAAGGCACTCTCCTTGAAGACTGCCCTCCTGACTGCACTCACTTCCATCAAGAGGGTAGGTGACCTGCAAGCGTTCTCTGTCTACGAAATGTGCCTGGAGTTCGGTCCAGGTTACTCTCACATGATCCTGAGACCCTGACTGGGCTATGTGCCCAAGGTTACCACCACCCCTTTAGGGACCAGGTGGTGAACCTGCAAGCGCTGCCCCAGGAGGAGGGAGACCCAGCCCTGTCGTCGCTGTGTCCGGTGCGTGCTTTACGCATCTATTTGGATCACACGCAGAGCTTTAGAATCTCTGAGCAGCTCTTTGTCTGCTTTGGTGCACAGCGGAAAGGAAGCGCTGTCTCCAAGCAGAGGATCGCCCACTGGCTCATTGATGCCATAACTATGGCATATGTTGCCTAGGACATGCTGCCCCCGGTAGGGCTACCAGCCCATTCTACCAGGGGTGTAGCAGCTCCCTGGGCCCTGGCCAGGGGTGCCTCTCTAACAGACATTTGCAGAGCAGCAGGCTGGGCAACACCCAACACCTGTGCAAGGTTCTACAACCTCCAGTTGGAACCGGTTTCGTCCCAGGTAGTGGCACGCAACACAAGCGGATAAGCCCAGGATAGCTGGCCGGGTGTATCGCTTGCACATAGCGCCTTCCACCTCCCTTGGAGCTGAAGACGTGCACCGTTAATTCCCAGTAGTGTTCACAAACTTTGTTCCCTGTTTGACTTCCTCCAAGCCCTGTGGCAGTCGAGTTTTCGGAGAGACTCGCTGCCAGCCCAGTACACGCGCTAAGAGCCCTGTTCTGGGGTAGGTGCTCCTGTAAGGCTAACCCCATGCAATATATATCTTCCGCTAGTTTGTTTCCCTGCTGGCAAACTGCATATTCCTTGGGCAGAGCCCCTCTGCCCCAGTCTCCATGTTTGTAGTAACTCCTCCCCCATTGGGCAGGATCTACCTTGAAGGCTCTCCACATGGTTGGAAAGACCATGTGACATGTTCTTCCACTTAAATATCCCCCCCTCTCTTTGGGCGAGGTGTGGTCTCCGCAGTGTCTTCCCCTTGGGAGGGACACCCCCGACTAGACCTGGCGGCCCGGTCGGATAATCCCCCTTCTTTTTTAGGGAGTGGAAAAAGAGAAGGGGAAAAGAGGCCACGACTGGGTTAAGCCTGTCTCTATCTTTGGGTAGTCGACTTGTCCCCAAAAAGGGCTGTTCGACACTCATAACTATGTTGGGGGAGGTTACGTGTCGACCTGGTGTGCTGGTTATGAGGCACACAGCAGTCTGCCCACCACACACCACCAGTTCACGTAACACAGTTCAGCCAGTTGTGGCATTTTGTATAGGGACCCTTAGTGTCACTACATCAACACAACGTCGAGTGAGTGACAGATAGGGAACGTCATGGTTACTGGTGTAACCTCCGTTCCCTGATGGAGGGAACGAGATGTTGTGTCCCTCCTGCCACAACGCTGAACTACCTGCTGAAATGGCCGGACCTTATATCGGCTCCTCAGCATAAAACCTGAATGAGTGGTTGCATACCAGCTCCTTTTATACCCGTATGTCTGGGGGAGTGGCATGCAAATACCACTCGCCAATTTTCATTGGCCTTTTATCAAAGACCAGAGGTGTCTCGGGCTCCCAAGAGTGACCCCTAGTGTCACTACATCGTCACAACGTCTCGTTCCCTCCATCAGGGAATGGAGGTTACACCAGTAACCATGACGATTCACAACGCAAGTTACGCAATGCAAATTACAATTATTATGACTAACGTATCATTTGATTCAAGTTCACATGCTCATTTGTTTCATTGTGTAGATGTAAGTTGTTCCATAAATGTTGTGGATTTATTGATGAATCTCGTGTATAAATAGGATGCGTTTGAATGAGGTATTTACCCCATTTTAAAGCAGTTAATTTTGCCGGTGTTAGCGCATTCAACTCACGCAGCTCAAGCAGAGAAATGTTGAAATATTTTCATCATTGATTTTGTTGACAAGATTAATAATGTAAAAATAATGAAGCCTTACATTGAACTTGAATCAGCAGTATCACGAGTTTCACCTCTTAAATTGATAATACAATACAATACAAACATTAATAGTCAATAAAACTCTTGAATAATCATATTAAAATATACTTGTAACTGGTGGTGATTCAGGAGAGTCCCCTGTTCTCTATGTAAAAGCGCTTTGAGTGTAGTGTCAGAAAAGTGAACAATTCCTTCATTCAAAATATGCACTATATAAGAGTTTTGATTATCTTAATCAAAGCAAGTAATATTTCATTTTTAAATGTTTTATCATATAACATAATTATATCAACATGAAAATAGCACGTTATAACTCCGGCTCTGAATATCTTCCAGTCATGATCACAAACAGTTGATGTCCAGCTAAGCTCAAATCATGAGATTCATCCGCCAGAGCAGTAGCGTCGAAACTTGACGGATGTAATGTATTCTTCCGCAAATTGTTTGCAGTTTTACATTTCAACCACAGATGTCGCTAGAGAGCACAAAGTTACGTAGTGCAACTTTAAGTATTCTGGGCTATGAAAGAGCCACCTTGGAGCAATCAAATTATCTTCTGGGAGAGTGTGTGTTATTTAGAAACCAGCTCTGTGTGGTCGTTATGTCATGGCTGAGGTTTCTCGTGGAGTGGAATTTGGGGTGTGAGCAGCAGTATGACTTAGCAGAGAGGATGACTCAATCTTGGTGGCAAAAAAAGAGAGTGGCACAATGCTTTTAGAGGAGACAGTGGCACTGGGCAGCAGATGCAAAACTGGGCAGTCTCCCTAGAGATGGCGACATTGGCCAGCAACATGTAAGCACTGCTAACGTGCTCACTGGTCACAGTGCAGCAAGACAATATGACTACTCCACAACTGTGCCAGACAGAACTGCAAACATTTTTTTTTCTTAGTATTTTTGTCTTGTTTTCCATTACAAATATCTAAACATCCTTAAGGCTGATGTGTTTACTTTTTTGTGATGTTAAAATAATTTATCATATCCCAGCTTAACGTGCAGAGATGTAAGCCAGTTGTAGGTTGATTGTACCTAAAAGTGTAACACTGTGGCTTAGAGATCTGTGGATCTTTTCCATACTGCCTCCGCAATTTTCTATGTCACACCAAAATGCTCCCGCTGAATTTGACTCCATGTTCCTCTGCTCTCTGCCCACATTGATTTTCTTCCCGACTGCTCCCGTTATGGCAACCTTGCATTAGTTTTCCACATTGGACAAAAGCCATACAAATAGACAGCAAGTGTCAACTTGTTTCTGTTATTGCTATTATCAGATGAAGTGGGACATGATGCCCATCTGACTCACCTGAGGTTGATTTCTTTACATAAAATTGACCGTTTTCTAGTCTGAGTTTCACATCCTTTGTTGACAGTGTGTCCATGCTTTGCTCTGACATTCTTCTAAAGCCCCGTTGGCTACCAGCATAGCCTGATTTAAATATAGTTTAATTTGATGCAAGTGCAGTGTGAACATTTTTATGTTGTAATTTAAAATAAATGAATAGTAAAAAAATATATATTCTTGTTTTTTTATTTTTTATTTATTTATTTTATATATATATATATATATATATATATATATATATATATATATATATATATATATATATATATATTTTTTTTTTTTATATATTTTTATATTTTATTCATAAATGAATAAAATATAAAAAAATATATCCACATCAGATTTTTCAGGCTCTTCTCTAACCGCCCGCTCCCGCCCACAATCATGGAAGTACCTTCCGCTCCCACCTTGAACTCGAAAATGTAATCCTGCATAGAGTCTATTCGGGTCCTAAGTGTCCTGCGGGAGTTCTGTGGGAATGTAGACCTCTACTATGGCTCTTTGGCACTAAAAAACACTCTGTTTGTCTGAGGAGCCCACCCAGCCTGATGCACCAATTTGACCAATGATGTGAGTTTGGGGCGGGACTATATGTTTATCCAACCAATGTGTTTGAACACAGTGATTATTTTTTGCAATTCTGTTTGATGACACTAGTGAGGCACACTTCAGCTTCATCAGATTCACTTGAAGTAAAATATTTTCAAAAAGATATTATGAAATAAATCTTTTAGCAAGGTTTATGCTCAAATCAAGCAAAAAAAAAAAAAAAAAATGGAATTGAAAGTTAAATTAATATTAATAAAACATAATTCAAACAGAAAAGTTTATTTTGCCCCATTGGCAAATTCCTGTAAAACAAGACTTAATACATTATTTTGCTTTTCATGTAAATGTGTTTTTAGGTAATTTTTTATTTTAGATATTTATAGATATTTTTTTTACAGAAAAACGAGACAAAAACTGATTAAGAAAATGCGCAGAGAAGGATAAAAGCCAGTGAACATGACTGGCTGAAAGTGAAGATGGCAAACCGGTCTCATGACAAGTCATGATAGTAGTACAAGATGGTGAATACAAAAACGTAAAACTTTTACTCCCATAGAAAAAATAAATAAATAAAACAAATGAACAGTGTTGTTATGATTTTTAACCCCATAATCCAAAGCTAATCCTATCCATAAAGTCTAACCCCTTACCCAAACCCTAAACCTAATCATAATTTTAATAGGAGAAGAAAAGGGGAAGCATATTACAGGTTATTTATTTGTATTCAGTTATTTGTATTGCATAAAAAAAAAATATGGAGTCACCAGATTTCTTCACCAACATGTCCTTTCTTAAAATAAAGAATTGCACAGGAGGCTAGCAAATTTGAAGCCAGTGTTGTATTGATTTAATATTCTGTGTGTTGATTGTTTGGTCTCTATGGGAATAAAAGTCATACCTTTTTGTATGAACCAAGTCGTACGATATCTGACTATTTTGTCATCTTGTATAAATTATTACAAGTTGTCATGAGACTATATTGGAAAATGGATAGGAAAGACAGCAGGGCTTCGATTCTGCAGGTCTCTGATGCCCATGACTGATGTTAACAACCTGTCCGGCTGTCTACAAGGGTCAGAGAGCAGTACTGGGGGATAACACTGATTAATCATCCCCCCTGGCAAGTCACATCCGCAAGGATGCTCTGACAAACACAAGGTTCCTTTAGGACGTAAGAGCACAGCTTGAGTCGGACTGGTGCTCATTATCAGCAATATGACGGTCCCTGAATTCAGAGTGAGCTAGATGTGTACCAAATAGATACTGATTTGGAACGGGATGTAATTTATAAACTCGGAATATAAATCAAATTATCCTTACTTTATCCTTTGTTTCAAACTCTGAGTGGAATGTACAGTACTGTGCAAAAGTTTTAGGCACTTGTGAAAAATGTTGCATAGTGAGGATGTCTTCAAAAATAATGACATAAATAGTTTTCATTTATCACTTAATGTCATACAAAGTCCAGTAAACATAAAAATAGCTAAATCAATATTCTATGTGACCACCTTTGCCTTTAAAACAGCACCGATTCTCCTAGGTACACCTTCTTGGTTGTTGACAGATAGGATTTTCCAAGCTTCTTGGAGAATTCACCACAGTTCTTCTATCTATTTAGGCTGTCTCAATTGCTTCTGTTAATCTCAGACTGACACAATGTTCAGTGGGGGGCTTTGTGGGGGCCATGACATCTGTTGCAGGGCTCCCTATTCTTCTATTCTAATCTTTCTATTTGCAAAAGTAATTTTTGGGAGTCTAACATTTATATTTCCTATTGACACTCTAAAGCTGAAGATATAAATAACCATCTTAAGACAAATGCTTTTGTGAAACATCTTATGTGCCTAAGACTTTTGCACAGTACTGTATGCAAATCTGGGTGCTGGGATATTGCACACTGCACAGTGAAGTGCCGTTCATATACAGTATAAACAGATTTTATTGCTGTAAGTTGGCAAGTGGCTGTATTGTTGGACGTAGTAGGTGTTTCTACTGCTAGATGGCCTTACATAATTGGTGGGCTGCACAATGGGCCATAGCTTTTGAAAATCTGATCACAAATAGATGCATTATGTGGTAAAAAAGTGGTCATGTTACTTTGACAGAGAATCAGGTTTCTTGTTGCTACAAATGAATATTCTGGAGGGTAACACATTTAAATATAAACTACAGTAGTGCATAATGCATCATATCATTAACAAGATTAACTATTATCAATGCATGAATCAAACATTTTTAGTATGCTGACGATTCCTAAAAAAACAACCTTCCATGCATAATTTTTTAATCATAACCCTGCATGTGTGCAGAGACAAATTGTACAGAACAGTAAAATGTCTCACTGTAACATTAGCTCCAATGCTTTGTCACCGGAAATCACCAACTTGAATTAAAAGCAAATGACTTCCAAAATTAAAAATTCTGTCATAATTTGCTAACTGTTACGTCATTTCAACCCATATGACTTTCTTTCTTCCATGTAACACAAAAGGAGATGTTAGGCTGTATGCTAGTCTCTTTTTCCATACAATGAAATTAAATGGTGACTCTGTCCTTCTACCTTCCATTTCCTTTTGTGATTCAAGGGGGAAAGTGGCGAGTGAATGATAACAGAATTTTCATTTTTGGGTGACCTATCCCTTTAAACTTAAATGTTTATCAATTTAGTCTCATCGCTGGTCACACCCACATCACAATGCCAATAACTCATTAAAAATGATCGAAGTCACATAGCCTTTGCATACAAATTGCTGTGTGCGTGAACGCCCCTTCAGCTGTCCTGCAGAGTGTCACCTTGAAGTTAACGTACTACAAGAGAAAAAGAGGCTAAATGCTTCTCATGCCAAAGATACACTGATAGATCAGTGTGCTGAACCAAAAATGCACTGTCTGCTTGACAACCTGAAATGCAGAGAGAGGAAGACTAATTTCTGATGAAAGCAGTGGGGCAACCAGGCCTGAAGTTTTCAACCTGGCATCACAGAAACGCGACCAGCTAGGTAGATGCAAAGTACACACTTATTCACCACTACATCTTAAAGGAATAGTTACCCAAAAATGTTAATTCTTTGCTCACCCTCATCTCATTCCGAACCCGTATGCTTTATTTGTTCTATGGAACATGAAAAGAGAATTTTTAAGAATTTTCACACAGCTCTTTCCGTACAATTACAGTTCATACTCACCACGTCTGAGGATAAAATACTAAAAAGCACCATAAAAGGCGTCTGTATGACTTATAGGCTTGGGATCAATGCCTTTTTCACGCATCAGTAATCAGAACATTTTCCATATGATACTGATCTATATCACACACAATAGTTTTTTTTTTTTCTTCATACATATTTCTGAACACAACTTTGGTAATGTGTGAGTGGCAGAGTAACTTAAGGCAGTCACACACCAGACGGGAAGCGCCACGCTAGGCTAGGATGTGGCACAGGTATCAAATACAGGGCACGTCAATGCGGTTTAGGTGGCAGACAGTACACTTAAGTGTTTTCCCTTCTTCAAAAATGAACAACACTAGAGTACATAAACTATGTCCCATGATTAGGATTTGGGTCAAATATAATGGAAAATATGCGAGTTGCGCTCCGTGGCATGACAGAAAGCAGCCTCCAGAGTCATAGCTGGGTGCTGCCAACAGACGCCGAGTGGTTGTGGCAGTGTGCATATCTTCACTGAAAACAGTTGTTTAGAATTTTAGAACACGCCATGAACACTACATAGTGCATTCTAAAATTAGAAAAAAACTTCTATAAAAAGTATGCACACCACGGCTGCCTCCGGAAGCTGCCCAAAATTCTGCAGCGCCACGGAGCCCAACTGGCATAGTTTTCCATACAGTTAGATCCAAATGTTTATCAAAGGACAAAGATTATTTAATTTAGCCATCACTGGATGATATATTGTGTATATGTATCTTTCATAAAGCCTACACAATGTATTTTCAATTACAAGAATGTCTTTTTTTAGTTTGACAGCTTGAATGAAACCTATTCAGGGCTACATACAGAGAAATTGCAAAATAAAAGTCATTTCTAATCATTCAGTTTGCATACACCAGTTTACACTAACCTGTAAACTCATCAGTGACACTTTGTTTATTCTTGAAGTACAAAAACCGGGGCCTGGCTAGCTCAGCGAGTATTGACACTGACTACCACCCCTAGAGTCGTGAGTTCGAATCCAGGGTGTGCTGAGTGACTCCAGCCAGGTCTCCTAAGCAACCAAATTGGCCCAGTTGCTAGGGAGGGTAGATTCACATGGGGTAACCTCCTCGTGGTCGCGATTAGTGGTTCTTGCTCTCAATTGGGTGCGTGGTAAGTTGTGTGTGGATCGCGGAGAGTAGCATGAGCCTCCACATGCGGAGTCTCCGCGGTGTCATGCATGACGAGCCATGTGATAAGATGTGCAGATTGACGGTCTCAGAAGCGGAGGCAACTGAGACTTGTCCTCTGCCTCCCGGAGTGAGGTGAGTAACCGCGCCACCACGAGGACCTACTAAGTAGTGGGAATTGGGCATTCCAAATTGGGAGAAAAGGGGATAAAAAATAGTAATTAAAAAAAAAAAAGGTACAAAAACCTTTGTAACTTTTGAGTGCATGGTGACTAGACTGATACCTTTGGACTGCCACCTGCACCGCATCGACGTTTCCTTCAGTATTAAGTACAGTAAATATAGTGGAGGTGGCGTAGTGTACTAAAGCATCCCCACAGCCATCACCATTGTGTCCTTGAGCAAGGCACTTAACTCCAAGTTGCTCCAGGGGGATTGTCCCTGTAATAAGTGCACTGTAAGTCGCTTTGGATAAAAGCTTCTGCCAAATGCATAAATGTAAAAAATGTAAATGTAGTCAGACTACATTACTGTAAATAGAAGGCCAAATGACAGTGAATAGGAAAGCACACAAATTGTGCTTCTAATTCAAATGTCGGCTAATGTTAATATATTGATGCCTCAAAAACATATAGAGAAATTAACTGATTATTGAACAATATTTTATGTCATTCCTAATGACTTCTGTGTTACATTCAAAAACCTTCTGAATTAATAAGAAATTTCAGCTATACTGAAATTTAAGTCTGCAATTTAAGTTTCTAGTTTGAAACAACATTAGTGTGAGTAAATAATGACCTATTCCTTTAAAATAATGCCAAAGACTCCAAGCATCTGTACAGCTGACATGTGGAAATTTAAATTTAGATTGAAAGTTAATTCCACATACGGGTTACAGCAGGGGGTGTCAGGGGGTGCGATTGTTCTCTCTCCACCCCCTAAAGCAGGAAGTGTGTCTGTTGTTCCCTTCCTGCTCCTCACATAGATAATTATAGCCATCAGAGTTTGGACTTTCATTCATGTAATTCATGGAACACTTGATTGTGCAATATGAGACTGAACTGGGGAAAGTTGGGAAAAGAGACAAGAAACATCCCTGAAATCAGTGCATCCATCAACAAAAGTGCTGTCTAGGCAGAGAGAGGACAAGCTGTCTCTCTCTAAGTGTGTAAACGGCACATTTGCGTCCAACTCTACATTTTTCAACATAAATCAGGAGGAAAGAATGTCTACTTAAATCCAGAAGGAATATCTAGTGACAGGCACTTAAGAGTACCTAAAAATGTATTTAAAAAAGCCACAGAACCTTTCACATTGAGTTTTCATTGGGTTTTTGTCCACTGTGGGAGGTAACTTTTTTTAACACCATTTGGAACGCACTCCCTCCCACCAGCTGGTTTGAGAATTCATGATTCATTTATGACTTATTTTAGACTGCTATCATTATCCTTCCTGGTCTTCAAAAATCAATTTCCTTCATATTAGCTGTCGTTCCTTTAGACTGAATGTTCCTATTATTTAATGATGTGAGAAAAAAAAAAAAAAAAAAAAAAACAGCTTTGTTACTCAGTATGTTAAACACTGATTCTATAAAATCCTTTGTATTACATTTATTTCCCCCTCAAAACCTTCACTGGTGCATTAGAGGGACATTTTCCATCTCTAATTGCTAGCTTCAAACATTTACCCTGAGAATTTGCAGATGATCCCAGTAATTGTGATAATGACTTGGCTGATTAGCTTTAATTCCTTGAAGTTTCTGAGCTGCCTTTTGATGGACATCATTAGACAGCAACATGGTGATGATCTCATTCCCAATATTCCCCATTAATTTTTTCCATAGAGATCTCATAAAACCCTTCATAGAAGCCATGCAGCATTGAGACATAAAGCATGAAGCACTGTGAATGACGTAATGGAATTAAAATCTATTGGACAAATAAAATTATGATTTAAATTGGTTGATTATAAGTACAATATAGAAACATTATATATAAAGTATGGAAAAATATTCAGATATATACAAAACAGAAGTAGTTTGAGAGTGTATGTAGACCGACTTGGCTGCATTATTCGCAGTGTGTCAAGTTCCACTTTTAATCTTAATTTTTAAAAATAAATAATTTGAAATAATGCATACTGATGGCTTCAACAGAAGCATATGCGATGCATTTACAACCTCAGAGCTCATGGTAGGTCTGTATTTAGAAGGTTTATAAGTTATCTTTAGAAATCAATTCCCCTATGAAAAAAAAAATTATGGGATTTTACTTCCGGAACCAGACTGTTGCGCTTTATTGACTAAACCAATCGCATAACTTTGGGGTGGGACTGCCTATTTGTCCGAAGAATGGTAGTGTGAATAATGGGAAGCCTGTATGACAACAGAAATTATTGATGCAATTCTGCAGAAATTAAACACTTCACATTTAGATAGCAACAGGGATAGTTTTAAAAGAATATTTTTTATCATTATGTGAGTTTTGAATACATATTATATAGTGCACAAAAAGGGCTTGTTCATCTTTTTTTGGAGATTTTTGTTGTGCCTTGAACATTATGCAAACAATCTGCCTTTGTGTTCCACGGAGGAAAGAAAATCATACAGGTTTCTAACAACTTGACGAGTAAATGATGGCACGACTTTTTATTCTTAGAACTAGAAATAAAAAATAATATTTATTTTACAAAAACACTTGTGGTTCGTTCTGTATATGGTAATATTCAGGTTAGTACAGTTAGTAGGGCAATATCTCCCAGCATGCTCTGCTGCTGCAGGTGAAGGTTTTTCATTTGGCAGTTTGAAATAAAATGAGGTGTTTACAGAATGCTGCCCTACATGATGGAAACAACCTGCCAGATATTACACATCATTTACCCATCTGCTGAGTACCAGTATGAGTGGGACGGGCCCCTGGAGCTCCTCTGATTAAAGTGTGTGTGTATCTCAGTATGAGAGGGATGGGCCCCTGGAGTCCCTCTGATGAGTGTGTGTGTATCTCAACATGAGAGGGACATACCCCTGTGATTCCTCATGTCAGTGTGTGTGTGTCCTCACTATGAAGGGCAATGGATGCACTATCACTGGGGAAGCTACTCTGAAACTAGTTTCCAAAGCTACAAACTACTATTCTAACAACAGTTGAGCTATTTAAGGGGACATATTTAAGGGGACATCGAATAATGTAATTTAAATATAAAAATCCATACTTAATTTGCTAAGGTTTCATTTTACAGTTCCAAGATTGTATTCAGTGCCTTATGCAAGAATTGGCAAACATAGTTAACTACTCTAGAAAAAACAGCTTAATTTTCAACAAAAGAAGTTAATATGTGTGTAGCAGAAGCTGCATTTATTCGGCACAGATCGGAAGCCCTGTCCGCCCACTGAGTCCCACAACAAAGAAACATCATGAGCCCTGATTGTTAAAAGACAAAAAAAAAAAAAAAAAAAACTGCTCTTCTTTTTTGCAGTCTTGATGTAGACCCCCGTGTTAAATTTTCCCTTCGGTAGAATACCCAGGGACATGCTGCAGCAACAAGGTAGTGAAACATCATCTCTAATCAATACATTTACTGGCTGTCGCTGATTCATTGAAAGAGAGGATTTAGCTCTAATTACAGTTAATGATTGTAAGATAGTAGTGATTTGGCTTTCAGCTGGAGTCCCCCTCCCCAGTCCTTGCTACTCTGGCATGTTAATCAATTGGTTTATTGTAAAAAGCAATTAGGGGCTGCTGTAAGAGACTGTAGTCGACCCACGTACAGTAGCACACAGAAATGGGCCAGCTGCCTTGAAAGTAAGATATACTCACAAAAAATCCCACAGATATTTTTTCCCTTGCAGAGCAAAAACTATTTCTGTTGGAAGGTGCTCCATCATATCTATTTTTCCAGTCTTTTTTATTTGTATTTTTTTATTATGTGACTGTGACAACATTTTACAAAATTATATTACACTTTTCCTTACACATACTGTCCACTTAAATAAGACTTAACTAAAAGAGTGTTAAAAAGGCGCAAACACTCTTTAAGTTTATCTACTGTGCAATTTTAACTAGCTTGAACAAGTATGTAAATTTAGTTGTTTAAGTACTGCAAACATTAAAATGTGCATCTTACATGTAGGGATGTGAATGAGTAATCAATTACTCATTCAGCTTTAAATATTCGACTAGTCAAAACACTACTCGAATATCGCAATTTGATTCTCCTTTGAGCCTTTACCTGGAATTCTATCACTTAAATCTTACCTCAGTACATTGGATGGTGCTGCGGATACATGAAATTGTTAAAGGAAAAGTTAACCGAAAAATGAAAATTCTGTCATTATTTTAAGTTATCGTATCGCTTCAGAAGACTTTTTAATGTTTAATGTTTCTATGTGTGAGTGCAAATGTTGTTGTTCATGCATAGTGCTTTTTTTTAATACAAAAAACAGATTCAAAGGTATTTAAAGTTACCTTATTTTGAAACTATAAGTTATAAAGCTGTAATGTGTAAAAACCCCAAAAGGCTATACATTTAAATTGAATAATGTCATACTCTTTATTTAGTAACTGAAATTCTAAATTTTAAGTCATTGATTACTAATTTTTTTATGTGTCAGGTTAAGATTGCATTGTGCGAGTAACAGCGTGAAAAGTAAATGTTTATGAACTGATAATTTGCCCTTTGTGGCAGAGTGAGCAAGAGACAGTGAATCAACATGAAATGTTCAAAAAGAGGAATAAAAGTGTCCAAGGGGGTTAGTGTCCAAACAAAAGGGGAATCTGGCGTCTTTGCGGTGAGACGGGGGCTTTGTGTAGGTTGCAAAGTGCCCAAGGGATGGTCCAGGCAGTGGGCAGGGTCCTGCAGTCGCATACGCTCCCCTCCTACCTCAGGGGCGCTGGCTTCTGTGGCGGCCTGTCTTCCCAGGGGCCGCGGTGTGAGTAGGGAAGGGTGGTCCAGCATCCTAGCCACAACATTTGTTGTCATCCCCGGCGACACATCTAACTCGCGCAGGGTTCCAGGGGAGCTGATCCGGCAGCGCATCTAATTCAGCCGGTAACCTCCCTGCTCTGCTCCTGGAACTGCGAGGACACCAGTGTGTACACACAAGGAGATAGAAGCCAGCTCCCCAAGGAGAGGTGCACTCTGCGTTTTTATGGCAGCGGTGATGAGGCTATATTCACATCAGGTTTGCCTCATCATCCACTGCCCAAACAAGGCTCATTTAATTGCACCTCTTCTCTCTCCTGCCCACTCCCGTTGTAAGCCTGGCTGAAGGAGGGCCCTCAGAGGCGGGGCGACGATAACGAGAGGGAGGGGCGGTCGTTCCACCACACCTTTCACTTGTGATTTGTGTGAAAGTGAATAAAAGTGATTGTTGTTGTAGTGCCTCTAGTGTTCATTGCTCCAGTAAACTGCCGTGATACACACAGTGAGCCACGTAAAAATAATGTAGCCAAAATGTAGGTATAGTAACGTGATTCTATAAGACCAGGTTGATTTTTTGAGTCTGTCGGCTCAGAAGCAACATCAGAAATGTGTGGGCGTGTGCACAGATTATGGGGAATGTTAGTCTTCACCACATGCTCAAACCAGACAGTTCCTGTTCTGAAGGTGGGTTCGTTTCTGCCAATTGCATCTGTTATTGGGCAAACAGCAGGGGCTCTTCTACCTCTTCTCCTGTCTGTGCTTCCTTGCCTCTCTGTTGTTCTAAATCATTTTTATTTCATTACCAAGTTGATGGGTATGTCCTGCTAGAGGCAGTAGGGGGGATTTGGAGGCAAACGGGGTGACAGATCAACTAAACACAGCTGTTTGATGCAGAGGGGGCTCTAGCAGAGGTAAACAAGCAGCCACTTTAATTGTTTTTAAGTACTCTCAGGTGGCAATGTTTACCCACCATCAATTCTGAATAGAAAACTCACATTATAGGAACCCTGCTTTAATGACCATCTACCATGAGTTCAGCATGTATTTTAATACTGATCCAAGGTAGGAAAAGAGGAAGCAATGGATGTCAGGTTATGCACAAGGAATATGACAGATAACTGATAAGGATTCTGAGAAAACAAAGATTTGAGGGACGAAAAGAAAAAAAATAATGGGAAGGATCAAATAGAGTTTAAAGACCCCTTGAAACTATTTGATAAACACACCTGTTTTTCCAACATGGTCTCATGACAAGTCGTAATAATAGTACAATACTGTGAAATCATACAAGCTTTTGTTTACAAAAACATATGATTTCTACTTCCAAAGAGAAAAATAAATGAAACAATGAAAGATGTTATTATGATTTTTCCTAAATTTGACCCCAAACCTCAACCTAACCATAAAGTCATACACCTTACCCAAACTCTGAAACTAATACAGGAATAAATAGGAAAATAACTTTTGTGTACCACGGAAGAGAGAAAATGCTGGGGTTTGGAACAAGATGAGGCAAGCGTATTACAGGTTATTCACATATATCAGTCATTTGTATTGCATGAATACATATTAAACGAGTTACCGAATTTGTTCACAGACATTTCCTTTCCTAAAAAAGTATTGGATTGGAGGCTAGCTCAACTTTGATGCCTGTATTGTATCGATTTAAAATTCAGTTTGATGATTAGTTGGTCTCTATGGGAATAAAAGTCATACCATATAAAGTTGTACAATATCTTATGATTTTGCCATCTCAAACAAATGATTACAAGTTGTCATAAGACTATGCTGTTTGTTTTGCTTTTGATTTGAACTTGGGGCTTGTTCTGGGTGTCGATGTGTCCGAATGGTAAACTGTCAAATTGTTTGCTTACGATACTAGAGTCTCCTTTAGAGTTTCTCAAAGAGATCTCAACAAACTGTGTCTGCATCAAACTGTGCTCAGAACTGCCAAGTACCAATGTCTTCTATCAAAAGTCAGAGTTTTCACTAAGAAATCCAACATTTCAAATCAAATTATCTGGGAATGCACCAATGTTTCAAAACCATCGGCATATCGGTCTTAAGCAATACAACTCTGAGATGAAAAATGATGGTTTATTCACACTAAATTACATAAATTAATTGCATTGTATACATGTTGATTGTTATTTGCATAACAATGTAAAATTAGCATAATATATGTACATTCATATGAAATAATAGGAATTTGTAATGTTCTATCATAATATGTACAATTGTAGTTCTACTATTGAGAAGGGACCTCTCAATACCTTTTTTTTTTTTTTTTGTGAACGAGAAGTGATTGTTTTTTGTGAACGATAGAAGAGAGTACTGATACACGAGCACGGTATCTGGCCCGATTCCAAGATCCAATCCATGTTTAAAGAAAATTATTTATTGTTTGATTTACTGTTAGAATAAACAATAAAACATTGTTTGGTTTATTGTTAGAACAATAAAATAGCTTTTGTACCTTCGTTGTACATTTTAAAGCAAAATTCCTAAGCAAAAGAGTGATCTAATAACAAAATAAGGTTAGTAATTGGAAAAATATCAGTATCAGCCTAGTTTTTGGTTAAAATCGTTATCCGTATGGCCAAACATTTTCATATCTGTGCAGCCCTAAAATTATCTGAACTAGCCACGTCAAGTCAAGTCAAATTTTTTTTAATTTGTATAGCGCTTTTCACAACATACATTGTTTCAAAGCAGCTTTACAGAAAATCATGCATTAACAGAACATGAAACTGTAATATCTATAAAGTCTTAGAGTCATAATTGTGTAGTTTGATTAAATATGATTGTAAATTGTGTATACAAATAAATAATTAAATAATAATTGTATTTAGATCCCCAGTAAGCAAGCCGAATGTGACTGTTGCAAGGAACACAAAACTCCATAAGATGTTGGTTAATGGAGAAAATAACCTTGGGAGCAACCAGGCTCACTGTGGGGGCCAGTTTCCTCTGGCTAAACAGCATGAATATAATACCAATATTAGTTATTTGTGTGCAGTGCATGTCATGGTTTAAAATTAGTAAACTAAGTAAGTGTTAAGGGCCAGTGTTTAAACAAATATCTTGTATGAACTGTAAGACTAATGACTAAAGTCTTTGAAGTCCATCCTGGATTAACTGCAGAAGTTCACATAGATGCATTGTCTTTTGTTAGTTGGCTGATGAAGGCTTTTGTTGGCAATTAATTGATAGTCTATGTATTCCATTTTAAGAGTATAGTCCATCATTAGACCAAGGTGATGCAGGCATAGATCAGTGAGGTGCATCGCAGTTCAACCGGCAGGTCATTTCGGTGAGGTCTATCCTAAGTCCAAGGTTCAGGCAGTGGCATATGAAGTATCCCATATCTTATGGTTGGAGGTGGCATCATTTCTTCCTCTTAAGTTCATCATAATAGACTGAAGTGATGTCTGGCTGGCACAGGCTGCATTTACTCGTCATCACACAGTGACAAGTAGCAGTAGAGTCCGACACCAAGCAGGAACGCTGCTGGATCTGGCCGGCTCTGGTAACCTCGTGATATGAATCCCGAGGTTGAGACAGGGAAACAAATAGAATAATATTAGCGTAGATGCCATTCAATTTATTGCAGAGTTATAGATTATGATAAATGTTTCTGGTTCCGGCAGACCTAACTAAAGCAGCCTAATTTTGAGTTGATGGATAAATTAGGTGTTTGCCTGGCTATGAGAGTCTTTAGTCTAGACTTAAACTGAGTGAGTGTGTCTGCGTCACAAACAGTGTTAGGGAGAATATTCCATAGTTTAGAAGCCAAATGGGAAAAGGATCTACCTCCTTTTGTGGATTTTGATACTCCAGGAACTATTAACAGGCCAGAATTGTGTGATCGTAATGAACGTGATGGAATATAGCATGATAGAAGGTCACTTAAGTACTGGGGAGCTAGGCCATTCAAAACATTGTACGTAGTTAACATAATTTTAAAAATAATATGAAATTTAACAGGCAGACAATGTAATGCCGATAAAATGGGGCTAATATTATCTTATTTATTGGTTCTAGTCAGCACTCTGGCTGCTGCATTTTGAACCAATTGAAGTTTATTTATTGAACTTGCAGGACATCCTCCCAGTAATACATTACAATAATCTAGTCTTGAGGTCATGAACGCATGAATTAGTTTTTTGGCATCAGCAACAGAGAGCATGTGTCGTAACTTAGCAATATTTCTGAGGTGGAAGAATGCTGTTCTACAAACATTGGAAATGTTGATGATAAGAGCAAGTAATTTGTAACTCTGATAAGTACAGTCTCTGTACTGTGATGGGGCCTAAATCCTGACTGAAATTGTTCATATATACTATTTCTCTGGAGGACACTACCTGTTCTAGTATTTTCGGCATAAATGGGAGATTTGAAATCGGTCTATAATTAGCCAATTCCCCAGGATCGAGCTGTGGCTTCTTAATAAGCAGTTTAATAACTGCCATTTTAAAGTTTCTTGGGACATGTCCTAAGGATAGCAAGGAGTTAATAATATTAAGAATAGGTTCTGAGATTACAGGGAATACCTCTTTTAAGAGTTTAGTTTGTATTGGATCTAACAAACATGTTGTGGCTTTTGATTTTTTGATAAGTTTTGCTAGCTCTTCATGACCTATGACAGCGAAGGATTGAAGTTGCTTGTGAGGAAAATTATGAGACACACTTTTCTGAGGTGCTGTGACAGTTGATTGCATAGTTCCACTTTTATTTCTGATTATTTCAATTTTATCAGTAAAGAAATTCATGAAGTCATTACTATTGTGCTGCGACGGAATATCTGGTTCAGTCGAGGCTTTATTCCTAACAAATTTAGCCACAGTACTGAATAAACACCTAGGATTGTTGTGGGTATTTTCTATGAGTTTGCTAAAATATGCTGACCTGGCAGCTTTTAGTGCCTGTCTGTAGCTACAGACACTATCCTTCCATGCACCACAAAATACCTCAAATTCTGTATTCATCCAATTGCGCTCCATTTTCCAAGCTGCTCTCTTGAGAGTATGAGTGTGATTATTGTACCATGTTGCGGGGCTTTTTTTCTTTAATTTTCTTTAATCAAAGGGGGGCGACACTATCAAGAGTGCTACAGAAAACTGTATTTATGTTTTCTGTATTTACATCAAGTTCTTCTAGACTTTTTGGCTTACTAAATATATGAGACATATCTGGAAGATTATTAGTGAAGCTATCTTTAGTGGTTGAAGAATAGTTCTAGCTGAACAATAGCATGGTGTAGATTGAGTGACATTAGCTGATCGCAGCATTCAAGAGACAAGGTAATGATTTGAGATGTCATTGCTTTGCAGAAGAATTTCTATAGTATCAACATCAACTCCATATGACAGAATTAAATCTAGCATATTATTATGGGATTTGTTGGTCCTGTCACGTTTTGTCTGACACCAAGAGAGTTGAGAATATCGATAAATGATAATCCCAATGTGTCATTTTCATTATCTATGTGAATGTTGAAGTCACCAACAATTAAAGCTCTATTCACAGTATCTACTAGATCTCACCAAGGAAATCAGAATACGGCCTGGGTGATCTATATACTGTAGCAAGGGCAAAAGACGACAGAGGTTTTTTATTTATATCTGACGTTGTCACAATAACCATTATTAGTTCAAAAGACAAACTTATATCCTGTCCTCTAAGTAACATCAAAAACTTCACTGTAAATTTTAGCAACACCTCCTCCTCGACCCTTCAGACGAGGTTCATGTTTATAACAATAATCTGAGGGAGCAGACTCATTTAAACTAATATATTAATCCGGTGTAAGCCAAGTTTCAGTCAAACAGCAGGGAGGGGGCCAGAGCATATTACAGTGTCTGACATAGTTTTTGCAAGTTCACACACCTCTTTAACATTATCTCTAGTGATCTCCGACTGGCGAAGCCAGACATCGTTAGTGCCGACATGAATAACAATTTTAGAATATCTACTTTTAGCATTAGCCAGCACTTGTAAAGTTGATCTCAGATGACCGAGCCCCAGAAATGCATTTAGCAATTGTGGCTGGAGTCTCTATTTCCATGTTCCTTACAATAGAATCTAATAACAAGGGCACTTTCAACATGATTCTCAGTGGATGCATCACTAAGTGGGGAGAATCTATTGGAAGTCCTAACAGGAACGGGAGAGTGGTGTCGCTTTGTTGAGCGAGTATGCCACCAAGACTTCACCCAAACACCCTGCTGCAGGGGCTCTACAGCCGGAACCAAAGTGTGCATGTTGCTCGCTGTTCTACTCGCATCCAAAACAGTATCTAACGGCTTCTCTTTCTCACTGACCTCCACTAGCATTCGGATGCGTGCCTCTGACTCATTAACCTTCTTCGTCAGCCTGACTAATTCCTTACATTTATCACATGTGAATCCCTCACTGCTGACGGAAGAAGTTATAGTAAACATGTGGCATGCAATGCATGAAACGATAACATGAGCGGATGCCATGACTTACCGAAATTGTTTGTTGTTGTTATTGTTATGGTTGTTCTTGAGCAGCGAGGGTTTGAGATCGATGTGAACCCTTCACGCAGTTGTTTGCTGTTGTTGTGGTGGTTCCTGATCAGCAGAGGATTTAGTTTGATGCAATAATCCGTGTAAAACACAGAGGAGAAAACGAATGCACGCAGTCGAAATGCGAGATGTAGACAAGCGGAAAAAAGAAAAGAAAACGGGTGTGCACGGTAATATACATGCAACTGAAACAGTAGAAAAGCCGAAGCACGCAGTAAAAGCAGTAGAAAAACCGAAGCACGCAGTAAAATGGCAAAAGGATAAAATGATGAACGTAGAGGAATAAGCAAGGCTAAGCAGGCAGCAAGCTACAAACACAGACTCATGCAGTGTGCCAGCAGCAACTGGAACCTTTTTTAGCACATCAGTTTTTATAGCTCTATACAACAAAAATTTTCAACAGTTGTCTCATTTTGTTTCAGTTTTCATTTCTCCTAAGGAATTTTAGGAAAAACATCTTTGACAAAATTGATACTTAACGTGAGAACTCTATCAAGTCTCCTTATCTATCAAAGAGCAACCTCTAAACAAAAAACTTTTCCTCTTGGTTGAGTGCGAAATAAGGGGACAGAATTCAGGGCAAGAGATGTTCACTCACTTGTTTTGGTGTTTGGAGCCCTGCAGATGTGCGTGATACTGCTCTATGGAGTTCAGGACCACATTACAAACACTGCACGAGTAACTCCGACGCAGACCTACAAAACAAAACAAAAATATTTAATCTCAAAAGTAGAACGAAAATTTTTCCTGCCGAAACATCTTTAAAATGAGGGAAGGACAGAAATCTATATTTAATGCCTGTAATTTTGCTTCAAAACTCTACTCTCAACATGTCAATTATACCCATTCCCATCAGATTCCACACAGAGTCAGTGCCATTAAAACGTAGTAGAAAGCTCTGCAAATTGTAACATAAAATTCTATGAAAGCACTTCACTTGCGCATTTGTTTGTTAAATATTCTGGCTTATTTGATTATGCTTTCATTTACCATTAAGAGTTTAGTACTCTCAGCTCCATTTTACCATTTTTAAATCCGTTCTAGAGAATTCCAAAGAATGTCCCTCAAAATCAGTGCATGAAATTCAAAAAAGTTTGCAGATTCTATCTTGGCCTGGGTACATCTCATTCTGCAGTCTTCATGGAATCAAGTATTTGCAATTTTAGGTTTCTTTTGTACTGGTGGCCTTTTGATTTGAGGGGTTATGCGTTATGATGGTGTTTTAGAGTGGAGGGATGCCAAGTGCTTCAGCTTGGGGGGGAGTGAAGCAGATGTGAGCTAATTAAAGGCTTTGCAGGTGGTATGTGATACTAACAGCAGAGAACCAAAAATAGGATGGATGTGAAGAATGAGAGAGTGAGAGAGAGAGAGATGTAAATAAAAGCACATGCGGAGAGACCATGTGTGCTCTGTCTTGGCCATATTTTTTCGAAGACATCTGAAGAGTTATTTTTGATAACACTGTTGTCTGTTCATCGATCTGAGAAAAAAAAAAAAAAAAAACGAAAAAAATCGTTGTTTATATTATATTGCTGTTATACTCCCATACTAAGAGTGCTCAAAACCTTTTCTTTTTTTTTTTTTTTACATTTTCACAGGTCCAGTGAAATCGAGGGAAGACGATTACATATAAGATTATTCTTTTTATTAGAATATATGTGTACTGTTACTAGTATGGTAATCAGACAAGATTCCTGATCCAATAAATTTGACATACTGAGTTATAAAAGTAGACTTTGGCCACACCCATACACATCCATTTTCATTTGAAACTCACATGAAACATCCGTTTTCAGTTTCCTAACATCATTGTTGTCCAAAGTATTTCTAAAGTCACTGTTAAACATCATTCCAGTGTGGAAGAGAGAGAACTTAGCAAAATAAATGAGTTTTCAGACCAAAAAGGATTAGTGTGGAAGTGGCCTTAAAAAGTGGAAAGTTCTGACTTTAAATTCTGATTGGAGGAGCGATTGGTAAGCTTGAAGCCATTGCTTGGCAACCACAAACAGTCTATAATTAGGTTAATTAACTATTTTTCTTGGTTGAAGACTTGTTTATACTGATGTTAAGAAATAACTATTTATTGAATATTGGTGTCTTTTATCATAATGCCATTTTATTCAAGCATATTAACACATGGCCTCTCGTGGCTTATTGATATAATCCATACATTGAAAAATCAAGACACCATACATCAATATATTTTTTCAACAATTTGCCTCTATCAAGGTCTAGAACACTTGACAGTTCATTACAAATTAAGATTAGTCAAAAGAATAGTGTCTTTCAATCTCACCAATTTAATGGAAATTTGAGCAAACAGCAAAATCTGTGAAGAATGCTGAGTTCTTTACCAGCTGCAACACCTGTTTTAACTGCTATGTGAAAAATAAATTTTCTGATAAAACAGTGACAATAAAAAATGGCCATAAAGTCTAAATGCCCTTGATAATGCCACTTTAAACCACATGATCCATCAAAGATTAGAGATAAAACATGCACTTCCATCAATGTTGTGTAGTTGTATTGAAATATTTCAATAAACTTGTGTGTAAAAATAACTTCATGTTCACAGAAATACACATGAACGTTCTAATAAATGTTTCTGGATGCTTTCTGTCAGTTGAGAGTTATGTGATACATGTTCACAGCTTGTGGTGTCAGTACAACAAACATATGGTCGGAGCAAATATGTGTAATGAATCCAAAACACTATTCATAGCAAGCTATTTCTAGGAACAGGAAGCATGACATGACTGAGAAGTATTGCAATAAAAATGTATATAAAAACACACTTTACGGGTTGCCTGATTTAGTCAGAGAACTTTCTAGCTACTAAACAGCAGTTCCTTCGGCATGACTTTTAAAGGAATAGTTCAGCCAAAAATGAAAATGCTATAATTATTTACATATTTATTATTGACGATATTTACATGTCATTACAAATCAGTATGCTGTTATTTTCTCTGTAGAACACAAAAACTGATTTTTAAAAGATTATACTAGATTTTCTTTTCCATTTTCTTTTCCATACAATGACAGTTCATAGTGTCCACTGTCTATCAAGCTTTTTTTTTTTTTTTTTGGATGAAGTATTCCTTGTTATTAAGAATATGCATTTAACTGAAAATAGAAGGCCTAAAGCTCATAAGATCAGTGGATAAACAGACAGTTCTGTCTCTCTGTAACAATTCTTTTCTTCATACTGGAACCCTGATGACCTCTTTGTGTGGTACTCATAAACCAGCCTGGAAAGACACAGCAGTGGCTCCTAATCCCAGTTAATTAAACCATCTGAAATGCCAAAAAGAACCATGGAGGAGAGAGAGAGAGAGAGAGAGAGAGAGAGAGAGAGAGAGAGAGAGAGAAAACGATGTAGCTCAATTGTAAGATGAATGTTTACATGAACTAAATTAAAGTTAGCTTTTAAATGCTGGCTCGTGGGAAAAAGGATGCACTTATTTTCCAACAATAGACCATCAATCGGTTTCTTTTCTCTTACCTAGGAAATTGCTACAATATAAAAGAGGAGAGACTCGTGAAAATCCCACTAAATTTTTCATCTTGCCGGATCAGACAGATGGAAAGACTTGATTATGTGCTATTTTACTCATGTTCAGGATATAAGTATTAAAGCTGCACTATGTAAGATTTGTTTGGTTAAAAATGAACAAATTGCCATTATTGACTGAAGTACATAAACAATCAGTGTTCAAAACAATGTCCTTACCTTACCCCAATTCATTTTGGTAAGCCTATAAAAATTATTTGTATTTTGAGCTGGGTCGGATTTGGTGTGAAATCGCTGGCTTATGTCGTTCCTTTTTGCGTCATGACACCATGTCCGTAAACACAGAAAAGAAGTTCCAGCTGTCACATGTTCCGGCTGAGGACGCTGTTCAGTTCAGTCAGTCACAATCACACAGTTCAGGATGGCATCGCCGCAGTCTGGATGGATGTTTATCTGTTATCCATTTGGCGAACTTGTTTACCTGCTATAATGCTTGGAATTGGATACAGTATGTTGTCTGGTAGGGGTAATGCTTTTATGAATTGAACATTACTCATGTTTACCGATCGCGATCCGTTGTCAGGGGAAGTTTTTTAAGTTTTTTTAAAAAAAATAAATAAAAATAAAAATAAAATAATTTATCTGCACAAAGGGCTGATCAATTATCAATGGGAAGTGATAACTTGTGTATTTCTGTGACTGGGGTAAAAAAAAAAAAAAAAAAAAAAAAACAGCAACACACTCACTTAGGGATTCTCGAAACTGCAGCAATGTTATAAAATATTCAGAAGTCATGAATATTAGTAAACTGTAACTCCACCGGAATAAATGAAAATTACAAATACATTGCAATATTTAACTCATTAAAATATGACAACCAATATAAGCTTCAACAACCCAACCAGAAAACATATTCAAGCATTATAGCAGGTAAACAACTTTGGCAAACAGTTAAAAATAGTTAAAAATCCATTGGGAGAGTGATTTCACAGCGCTGCTGAACAGCTGTTGCACTTGCTTCCTGCTTTCCGGACACTCGCGCGACACAGCCTTCTTTCTGAGCTTACGGACATGACGTAAACACGCAAGAATGAATGACGTATGCCTGCAATTTCGCACCAAATCTGACCCAACAGCTCTAAATAAAAATCGTTATTGAAGGCTTTCCGTAGTGAAAGACAAGGGTTTTGAACATGTATTTTTTTTATGTACTCACTCAGAAATGAACTTCTGTTTGTAACTAAAAAAATAAAAAATAAAAAATAAAAATAGGAAGTGCAGCTTTAAGTACTATTTCAGTGCATTTGGCACCTGGATGGATTGCAGATGGCTGGGTTTTTGTTTTTTGTGCTGAAAATATTGTGCGCAACTGTTTATTCAATTCGCCCTCGTTGTTCTTCAAACCTTATTTTTCATAAGCCAGACCACCTTTACAAGGTTATTATAATAAAATGCAGTATTGAATTATACAATTAAAGTCTATAATTCTACATGCTTTCAATCATGGCTATGTGGTCTCTATACAATCACAACAACAATAATCCAGTATGAATGTCAGTTTTAATCCTGCACGTTAAGGTGGATATGAACAGAACAGGAAGGAGACGCTGGCTCGTCCTTGGCTTTTGTGAAGCACTTAAACTTCTCCTGCAATTTTAAACAGGGCAAATCGCTGCACTTTCAATATCCCCCTGCATGAAATGGCAGGAGGCTCTTCAGCACAGAGCTGGTATTTACATCCTGTCACTCTCTCTGCTTTTTTGTTTAGGGGGAAACGAAAACCTGTTTGTGGCAGGAGAGGGCTGTGCTGTGCCTCCAATTTTCTCAGCAATAAAATATAGCCTCAGTTGGAAGGCAATTACACTGAAGTGTTCTTCACGAAAATAGCCGAGAGTCTGAGCTGGGATCCGCAAGCAGTCACCTCTATGGTGTGCCCTACCGATGGCTTGCTGAACCTGATGAGATGCTCCTCTGACAATGAATAGCGACATGTCCATAAAAAAGCCTTTCTTCTTTACTCCTCTAATTTCTCAGTCTTTTTCTTTTATTTGCTTGAGAGGGAACGTGTCCGTCTGTACTGTATGTTGTATGCACCCTGTGTTAGCTGTGAGGTCTGCTAATGAGGATGATGTATAAGACAGGACAGGCCAACAGAACACTTGACAGCTTCCTGAGGGACGATCAAACCAGAGACAAAGCTCAAGAGTTAGAAGCGCTAGAACTCAGAAAAGTTCAAGACTGTGGATACGAGGCAAGGGTGATTTTAGAGGTAGCGCTGCAGTGAAAAGCACTTGACAAGCGCACCCTGCTATGTGATGGCTGGGAAAAAATTGTTATCTCTTATGCAGAATGCAGTTGTTATAGTATTTATTTATTTTTTTTTTTTGCCAAATTTGCCAAGGACCATCAACTACTTGTACTATTCTGTACGGATTTTACAGGATTTGTAAAGGAGGTGAAAACTACTGAGCCCCTTAGAGGACAGGGTGGGAATTTATTTCTGAAATAGTTTTGCATACCCTCGCAATAGTTTGCATTCCTATCAATAAGTTTTGCATGCCCTCGCTATAAGTTTTGCGTTCCCTCGTAAAAGTTTGCATTCCCTCACAAAAATTTGCCATGTTTTAACTACAGTATCCATATTTTACCATGATATTTCTTATGAAACCATAGTAATAACACAAGAAAATGAAAACAATGATTATAAAAATCATAATTTGTTGGTTACTATGGTTTTACTACATATACCATAATTTAGCCATGGCATTTGGAGTAAAAACATACTATAGTAACCACAAGATTAACCATGTTAATATCTATTGTAAAACCATGCTTACTACATCGATACAGTATAAAATCATGGTTTCCGCCAAATGGTTACAATCACTGTTTCTACAGTCTTACTATAGTAAAACCATGGTAAATTTATTCTGATGGATTGCAAAACAATAAACTAGTAACCATGTTTTGTTTTGTTTTTTGGCAGAAACCTTGGTTTTACTATAGTAATACTGCAGCAACCATATTTGAAAACCACACTTTTGCAAGCGGTATTTCGGCGCCTTACTAACTACCTTCAATCCAGTTTAACCAGGTGCTATACCTGCAGCCTACGTAATTTAACAAACTTACTGTCATTGTTTTCAGTGTAAACACACCTCCTTTATTTGTAAATTAGGCTTATTATAGATTGTGCATTATTCACAAGACTCACTTAACCCTAAAATGCATAAGTGGGTCAAAATTTGCACTGCTGTCTACTTTTGTACGATAATTTTTACACAAAGTGGTCTTTTGATCTTCCACTCCATGTATTCTTCAATTAACGTGTCTTTGACAATGTTAACTGACTTGTATAACATTTAGTTATTAACATTCAGAATTTGCATCACTAAACCTTGAATGCACATGTGGGTCCAATATGACCCATTTACTGTATTTTTACTATGGTGTTCAATGCATTTAACACTCTTGTAATACATGGATTGTTTTCCATTTCCATGTGTTATGCATTTAAATACTGTATACTCTATGTTAAATACCATGTTCACATTCATATTTATGTGTAGAGTTCATTCAGATGATGCTTTTTAACAAAGTGCATGACATTTTACTAAGTAAAGGGACATTCCCCATGTAGCAACCTTAGATGAAATGCAGAGTTCACAGCAAGGGCACTCCTGGACCACTTTTTTATGTGTTTGAAACTGCAACTTTTCTTTTTCAGAACACTTCAGAACTCTGAACAACAAAAATTGCTATGCTCATGCAGTAATATAGAGTAGGTTGTCATTTTAAATGTTTATATTTACATTTTTGTAATACAAAAAAATAACTAATAAAAATAAAAACTTTTTTTTCCTAGTCCTTTGTACTTTTATGTATGTGTTAGTGTGGGTAGGGTTATTGAGACATATTTCAGTTCTACAGCCTTTTTGTCACCCAAAAGTACTTTATTTTCTGTGTGTTAAACTCTTCAGAATTTAATGAAATTATATTGTAAATCTTTACAGTATACAGTATATACATATAATACATATATACATTTATATATACTTATATATGTTTTCCGATCCACATATGAATTTTAGGTGGGTACATTTGCATATGCATTTTAGGGTTAATATTGCACTATTACTGCCTGCGGAAAGCAAGTGAGAACAGTATTTAGTAAAATGAAAATGTGTCTGTACATTATCTGTTGCTTATAGCAGCAGTAATTCATCGTGTAATGGAGAAGAGTATTATAAATGGGCATATATCCAGTCATGTTGTGCAGGCAAACGCACTTTCGGCATTTTAAAGAATCTGTTTATGTGTTTGGATCGAAAGTATGCCAGATTGTGGTAGTCTGCTGCATCATCCACAACAAAGCACTCAGAAACTACCTGGAAGATATGCAGTTGTGCTGTGCACATTGTGTTCAGCACTAAATTTTGCACACATTTGTGCTGTTACCTTTTTTGCATAGTTTATATAGTGAATTGTTAAAACAAAGTACTTTTAGGACAAGTCAGGCCATTCTCCGGCCATGTTCATAATGCCTCCGGGCTGCTATCTTCTATGGATACAAGTACAGCTCCTATCTACTTGAATAGAGAAAGACCAAAATCTCAAAAAATAAAAAATAATTATAATAATATTATCAAAAAACATATTTCAAATTCACAATAAAATTGAACAACAATGGTATCATAAACTGTGCTTCTTTAGCTCAGATCATGCAAAAAAAAAAAAAAAAAAAAAAAAAGAAAGAAAAAAAGGTTAATGCTCATGTGTATTCTGAAGTAAACAGACAGAGCTCGATGTCTCTAAAAATGTAAGGTGGGACTTCCATTCCTATAGATGCCATATTCAGTGTTACACTTTCTCCCTTTCTTAAGTACCAGTGACCTGTCTCATCCTTTACTGTTTCTGAGAACAAATACACCACACTATCAGCAGACACAATTAATTATTAGTGAATATCCCCCTACTTTATATGTTTCCACTGTAAACTGCAACAAGCTTATCCCCCACAGATATTTTAATGTGTGACTTTGTGGTGGACAGGCATGATTGTGAATCGCAGTTTAAAATAAAATAAAAAAAAACATGACTTGTTGGCTTGCTTGTCCTCTGCATTGTGATGTGTTTGTATCCGTGGTAATGCAGAATCTAAGTTACCTGCTGAGCCTTGGTGGGAATCTGCATGCTCTTTTTAGACACTACTCTGGTGACAGCTGTATTTCATGTTTGTGTGTCCTGTTTGGGCTCCAGGATGTCCAATGAGACTAAAGCTCTGATTATATTTGTGAACTTGGAACTCATTGGAACCCTTGGTATTTAAGAGAACATTAGGCCTGTTCTTTTACCCTCACATATGGGCTATCTCTGTCTCTTTACTCATACTTTTGGCATTTCTGGATACATGATTTTTCTACACGTGTTGTTAAAACCACTTTTAAGAGAGCAAAAAATGTAACTGAATTCCACTGAAAAACAAGCATAAACCAGACAGACTTTTTCATTTTAGTAGAAGAAAAATCTAAATCAAAGCTCTTTTAAGTCTTCATACTTAAAAACAAGTGACAAGCCTGACAAGCTAATTTGCCTTTTGGGAAAGTAACTAAAGGCTTACGGATCTAGTTTTACAGATGTATCCGAAGGCGATAAACATGACCTGGTTCAAACCCCCTGAGCAACCACAGCAACGTGACTCCTGGTTTATTTAAACAGGCTTCTGATATAGAGTACATCAAGATTCCTGGATTATACTGACTGCATGTCTAACATGTCCATTGATTACATAAATGTGCAATATGAATTTAAAGAGCAGGAACTCAGGAAAGATCCAAATGTGAGGGTTTTTTGAAAGGTTTTTTGAAAGGTATTTTTTTTTATTATTATTATTATTTGTGTGTGTGTGTGTGTGTGTGTGTGTGTTTTTCATATGTGCAGCCCAAAAATTTTTTTAAAAAAATACGGATAATGCTACTTACTTTCCCAAGGGGAAAACAAGATTTAAATCTTTGTTGTTAAAAGCGAACTTTGAAAACACAGCAGATTGCCAGTTTTCTGATTCTTCGCACCATAACGTACAAACAAACACACACAGAGATGAGCTCATTCTGGTGAAATTATCCTCCAAGAATAATGTCTGTAATTGTGGATCAGTAGTTAAAAAAGGCTGTGAAAACACATTTATACTAGTGCTGAGTGGAATGACTGTCTGTAAAAGTTTATAAAGGTACTGTAGAAATTGTTCTTAGGCACCATATAAAGTAGAGTTGAGTTGTTTACGGTTGCCAAGCAACATCACAACATGGCACATTAGTACAAAATTCAACTGATGTGCAGTCACAGACATGTATCTTTTACAACTTTGAACGTGGCTCATCCGATCAGTTGTGGTTTGTGTTGATCAATTTCCAAACAACAACAAAATCAGAATCAGAATCACAATCAGCTTTATTGCCAAGTATGCTTACACATACAAGGAATTTGTCTTGGTGACAGGAGCTTCCAGTGTACAACAATACAAAAACAATACAAAAACAGCAGCAAGACATAGATAATAATAAAAAATAAAAAATAAATCTAATTATACACATATGTACAGACATGTTTTTTTTTCCAGAGGAATTAAATGGCAGAAGAGGTTGGATGTGTTGGATAAATATAAAAAAGACTAAACTGTGTATTGCACATAGTTATTGCTCAATGGGGCAATTTAACTGTTCATGAGATGGATAGCCAGAATGAAAAAACTGTTCCTGTGCCTGACAGTTCTGGTGCTCAGAGCTCTGAAGCGTCGGCCAGAAGGCAACAGTTCAAAAAGGTAGTGGGCAGGGTGAGTGGGGTCCAGAGTGATTTTTCTAGCCTTTTTCCTCACTCTGGAAGTGTATAGTTCTTGAAGGGGGGGCAGGGGGCAACCAATAATCCTCTCAGCAGTCCGAACTGTCCTTTGCAGTCTTCTGATGTCTGATTTCGTAGCTGAACCAAACCAGACAGTTATTGAAGTGCAGAGGACAGACTCAATGACTGCTGAGTAAAACTGTATAAGCAGAGCCTGTGGCAGGTTGAATTTCCTCAGCTGGTGAAGGGAGTACAACCTCTGCTGGGCCTTTTTCACAATGAAGTCAATGTGGGTCTCCCACTTCAGGTCCTGTGAGATGGTAGTGCCCAGGAACCTGAATGACTCCACTGCTGCCACAGTGCTGTTTAGAATGGTGAGGGGGGTCAGTGTTGGGGTGTTTCTCCTAAAGTCCACAATGATCTCCACCGCTTTGAGCGTGTTCAGCTCAAGTTGTTTTGACTGCACCAGACAGCCAGCTGTTCAACCTCCCTTCTGTATGCAGACTCATCGTCATCTTGGATGAGGCCGATGACAGTGGTGTCGTCTGCAAACTTCAGGAGCTTGACAGAGGGGTCCTTGACAATGCAGTCATTGATGTAGAGGGAGAAGAGCAGTGGGGAGAGCACACATCACTGGGGGCACCAATGCTGATTGTACAGGTGCTAGAAGTGAGTTTCCCCTGTCTCACAAGCTGCTGCCTGTCCGTCAGAAAGCTGGTAATCCACTGACAGATAGACATGGGAACAGAGAGTTGGTGTAATTTATTCTGGAGTATAGCTGGAATGGTGATGTTGAAAGCTGAACTGAAGTCCACAAAAAGGATCCTTGCATATGTCCCTGGTCTGTCCAGATGTTGCAGGATATGATGCAATCCTATGTTGACTGCATCATCCACAGACCTGTTTGCTCGATAAGCAAATTGAAGGGGATATAGAAAGGGTCCAGTGATGTTCTTCAGGTGGGCCAACACCAGTCTCTCAAATGATTTCATGACCACAGACGTCAGGGTGACAGGTCTGTAGTCATTAAGTCCTGTGATTTTTGGTTTCTTTGAGACAGGAATAATGATTGAGCGTTTGAAGCAGCATGGGACTTCACATTACTCCAGTGATCTATTGAAGATCTGTGTGAAGATGGGGGCCAGCTGGTTAGCACAGGATCGAAGACGCCATCTGGGCCTGAAGCCTTCCTCGTCTTTTGTTTCCGAAAGACACGGCTCACATCATCTTCACAGATCTTAAGTGCAGGTTGAGTAGCAGGAGGGGGGAGGAGGGGGGTTGCAGGAGGTGTTGGTGTTTGTGTGAAGTGAAGGTCAGAGTCGGTGTGGGGTGTGAGATAGGGCCTTTCAAATCTACAGTAGAACACATTCAGGTCGTCAGCCAGTTGTTGGGGGTAGGAGTCCTGTAATTTGTGAGTTGTTTCATGCCACTCTACACTGATGCAGGGTTGTTAGCTGAAAACTTGTTTTTCAGCTTCTCAGAGTATCTCCTTTTAGCCACTCTGATTTCCCTGTTCAGTGTGTTCTTGGCCTGATTGTACAAGACTTTATCCCCACCACTGTAAGCATCCTCTTTGGCCTGACGAAGCTGCCTGAGCTCTGCTGTAAACCACGGTTTGTCGTTGTTGAACTGTAAATAAGTACTAGTTGGAATGCACATATACTCACAGAAACTGATATATGATGTAACAGTATCTGTGAGCTCGTCCAGGTCGGTGGCTGCAGCCTCAAAAACACTCCAATCCGTGCAATCGAAGCAGGCTTGTAGTTCCCGCTCTGCTTCATTGGTCCATCTCTTTACAGTCCTTACTACTGGCTTGATTGATTTTAATTTCTGCCTGTAGGTTGGAAGAAGATGAAGCAGACAGTGATTAGAGAGTCCCAAAGCTGCTTTGGGGACAGAGCGATATGCATCCTTTATTGTTGTGTAACAATGATCCAGTTTGTTCCTGTCTCTGGTGGGGCATGTGATGTGCTATTTGTATTTGGGCAGTTCACGTGTGAGATTTTCTTTGTTAAAATCCCCAAGAATAATAATAACTGAGTCCGGGTATTGTTGTTCCATGTCTGTGATCTGATCAGCCAGCTGTTGCAGTGCTGTGTTCAAACACACGTTTTGGCACGATATACACACTCACCAGAATAAACGAGGAAAACTCCCTCGGCGAGTAGAAAGGCTTACAGTTAATAAAGAGTGCTTCCAAATTAGGACAGCACATCCTCTTTAACGTTGTTACATCTGTACACCAACTTTCATTGATATAAAAGCATTTTCCACGCCTCTCGTTTTCCCCGTTAACTCCGTGATGCGATCCGCTCTGAACAGCTGGAAGCCCGGCAGATGTAACGCACTGTCCGGAATGGCTTCACTCAGCCAGGTTTCTGTGAAGCACAAGGCAGCAGAGGTTGAAAAGTCCTTGTTTGTGTGGGTGAGGAGATGTAGTTCATCCGTTTTGTTAGGAAGAGAGCGGAGATTCGCTAAGTGAATACTCGGCAGCACTGTTCGAAATCCACACTGACGGAGTTTGACCAGCACACCGGCTCATCTCCCTCGCCTGCGTCTCTTGAACAGCAGAGCAGTGCCTCCAACTAAAATGTCTAGCAAAACGTCTGAATATTCAAAAACCGGGAAAAGATTGTCTGGTACATGCTGTTGAATGTTCAGCAGTTCGTCTCTGTTAAAACTGACTGGAAAAATATTACTAAACACAGGACAAACAAACAAAAACAACAAAAGAACTGAGGAGCTCCACACCGAGGCAGCCATCCACAGCGCCATCATGATGATCATTATAATCAAATGAGATTAACTACCATTCGGTAAATTGTTTCATTCACTGGATAATCCAAAATAGAGATTAACACATGGTTATTTAATTTAGAAACCGTTTTTGATTGAATTTCCAGCAAGAAAACATTGTGTTATATACATTACCATAATTAGTGGTAGACCGATAAATCGCCATGGCCGATACATTTTCCCATTTGTCCAATCTGTTTATAAAGGCCATGTGAAGGAGCCATTTGAGACATGTAAACAACCAATCACAGTTCCTCTGATTTATGAATGTTTCATGATGGTCAGTCTATGACAATCCAAGCAGGTGATCTGGGCCCCGTAAACTGTTAGAAGATTGCTGCTTTATCTGGATCCGCACTAGAGCGTGAGAGCAACTTCAGTAAATGTCATATTCACTTTGAGTAAATATAGTGCTAAATAAGAGTTTATCATTATTATTATTATTATTATTATTATTATTATTATTTAGCAATTTTATGTATAGGTTATTTACTATATTAAATTGTGTGATATATCTGCATTGTATTGGCCAGCCTGCTGTCTCGTTATCGGTATCGGCCATTAAAAAAACCTATATTGGTCTACCACTAACTGTAATCACTGTAATATAGAATTACTACTACTATAATATAGGATTTTGATCATTCCGCCCACTCTCCTCTTTCTCTCCTCATCCTGTTGACTGACCTGTGCTTTCATTGGCATCCAAACTGCCTGCCAGCTGCTCCAGCAGCCGTGCCCGTGCCGCATTTCTCTTGTGCTTCTTGCCTTCATAGTGTTGCTGTGCCATCAGCGGGTTGTTGAACCAGGCGCCACACAAGCAGCAGTACTTGCCCGCCTCTCCGTGATTGGCCAGCGGTGTCCATGAAGGAGGGGGTGGGTCTGTGCTCTGAGGGGTGGGTGGAGCTGAATCTGCACAGATACAGAACACTTGTAAAGAGAGCAATTCATTCACCATCTGTAAACGTCCTGGGGCCCCAAAAAGTATTTGGACACTTATGCCAAACTAAAAATGTATGAATGTATCTCCTAAGAATCTTCTTTTATAAGAGACTAATTTTAATTTTGAGTATGTCCTTGTCAGGTCTGTGCTCAAAAAATGAGCCAACAGTTAAAGGAGTAGTTCACCTAAAAATGGAAAATGTACTTTTATTCACTCTTATGTTGTTCAAAACCCATATACTGTTTTTTATTTTATTTTTTGTTTTCTTGGAACATAAAAAAGCAGCTCTGTTCCATAGAATAACAGTTTATAGCTCGCTAGTTTGAATCCCAGGGTGTGCTGAGTGAATCCAGCCAGGTCTCCTAAGCAACCAAATTGGCCCGGTTGCTAGGGAGGGCAGAGTCACACAGGGTAACCTCCTCGTGATCGCCATAACGTGGTTCACACTCGGTGGGGCGTGTGGTGATTGTGCGTGGATGCCGCGGTGGATGGCGTGAAGCCTCCACACGCACTATATCTCCACATTAACGCACTCAACAAGCCATGTGGTAAGACGCGGAGGCAGCTGAGATTTGTCCACCGCCACCCGGATTGAGGCGAGTCACTATGCCACCACAAGGACTTAGAGCACATTGGAAATTGGGAGAAAAAAAAAAAAAAAGGACCAAAGAGGACCATTATATTTGTGACCTCAACTCCCGTCAACTCCCACACCCAAAATGGTTTGGTCCCCCCCCACAGTGTTCAAGACATGGTTACGGCCTTGCATGAGATGACAAAATATCAAACCAAGAAGCATTTGAGAACACACAAGCTCACATTTCAAGCAAAACATTTCACAAAAAGAATAAAAGATAATTTATAAAACAGGTAGCTTTTATGAGCCTATTCAATATCAAACAAACAATAAAGATCTTGTGCACTCAGCAGTTCAGTTAACACTGCACATACACAAAGACACACACATAACACTAAGAGATGCTTCCAAGCCTGATCTATTGAACATTTATGCGGGTCAACAGAGGGTCACCGCTTGTGCAGATGAGAACTCGCCCTTGAGTTAGGGAGCCCTCCTCCATCTTATGAGAAAAAGCAAGTGATCTTCCAGGTGACATTCTCGAGGACACCATGAGACTTGTTACCATGGTTACCAGCCCCAAATAGCCACAGGGTGTGACACTGCTGCAGGTTAGAATGAGATAAACACACTGTGATTTTTACTGGTCTTTTAAATCACATAAAGACTAAAAAAGAATTATTTCTGTGAAAACTTACATTTCTGCCTGTTCTTCACACAAAGCTATCGTATAGCTTTAAAAGGCTTGTAATATAGTGGACAAGTTGCATGGACAACAATGCAAAAAAGTCATTTACTTAAAGGGATAGTTCACCCAAAAATGAAATTTACTTACCCTCATGCTATCCCAGATGTGTATGACTTTCTTTATTCTGCTGAATACAAACAAAGAATTTTAAAATAATATCTCAGCTCTGTAGGTCCATTCAATGCAAGTTAAAAATGGTCAAAACGTTGATGCTCCAAAAAGCACATAAAGGCAGCATAAAAGTAATCCATATGACACCAGCGGGTAAATCCATATTTTCTGAAGCGAAATGATTGGTGTGGGTGAGAAAGTTTGTTATGTTTTTTACTGTGAATCTACTTTCAAGCAGCCCTCCTATGCAGGTTCACTAGAGTTCTTGATATTTTGCAAATGTGATTTATAAATTCTTTTCCTTTGCTTTATCCCTCCTATATTTCTCTCTCCTCCCTGCACAGTAGGTGGCAATATGCATGAAGAATGAGAATCACTAAAAAGCAGAAGAGGAAGAACTCAGTCCTCTTGTGAACACCCAAAGGAGGGTTGGTAAAAAACATTTAGATTTATAGTAAAAGAAGACTTACATATAGATGTGTTTCTCACCCAGACCTATCATATAGCTTCTAAAAATATGGATTTAAACACTGGAGTTGTATGGATAACTTTTATGCTGCATTTATGTGCTTTTTGGAACTTCAAAGTTCTGGCCACCTTTCACTTACATTGAATGGTCCAACAGAGCTGTGACATTCTTTAAAAATCTTAATTTCTGTTTGGCAAAATAAAGCCATAAACATATGGGATGGGGTGAGGGTGAGTAAATGATGAGAGAATTTTCATTTTTGGGTGAATTATCCCTTTAATTAGTATTTTTGTCTTGTTTTCCAGTAAAAAGTTCTAAACATTCTTAAAATAAGATACATTTATTTGAAAAACAAAATGGCATTATATATTTTGTCTTGTTTTCAGATAAATCTAACAAAATTTAGTGTTTAATGCTTAAAACTAGAAAAAAAATTGCAGATGGGGTTAGAAAAATACACTTATTTTAAAGGTAAAACAAGTTTATTTTTCTTACCCCATTAGCAGATGTATTTTTCTTGTTTTAAGCAAATAGATTACTACATTTTGTCTGATTTCTCTGAAAAAAAAAAAAAAAAAGACTTAATATCTTATGCCATTTTGATGGTCAAGTAAATATATCTTGTCTTAAGATTTTATTTATTTATTTATTTATTTTTTTTACTGGAAAACAAGACAAAAATAATATTTTTTTTTTTTTTTTTTTAGTGTACTTTTATGCTTCTTTTTGTAATTTTGTTCATTGTATGAACAGGAGCAGTGTGAAAGTAATGCTGAACTTCTGCTTTTGTGTTCCACAGGAGAACGTCAAATGGGGTTGGAATAACATGAGGGTGAGTAAATGATTTCAGAATTTTCATTTTTGGAACAATCCCTTTAGACCTTTATGAAAATACAGCCTTTTAATATAGTCGGGTAAATGCATCAGAATCCGAGTTTTTCTGCCAAGTGCCGTGGGTGAATCTCAAATGTTGGATGTATTGGTTGCTAAGATGGTGATCATTTTGTTTAGTTGATTTGTCATATTGTAGCAAACTCAGGCCAATAATGCATATCTGCAGCTATGCTTCACCCTGTTCTCACCACCCACATCTCACTATGATGAGAAAAGATGATTCAAATCACTGTGAATGGATCACTTAAAGGGGCTATATCATAAGGAATCAAGTTTTCCTTGATCTTTTGAAATAAGAGTTCACTATTCCCTGGTGTGTAAGCGTCCTTACTCATTTCACATGCGAAGAAGGCACCAGCAAAAACGGCCCTTTTTATTCTAAGGGTCAGAGAGAGGCTGGAAAAAGTTCATAAAAACTCAATTATGACAATAAAAGTGGAACTCTAAAATAAAAAAATTAATAATAAAAGAATATGACATGACCCCTTTATTATCAGCTTTTACCATTGTGATGAACATTTAACATATACAAACTTATACTTTATTGGTGTACACATATACAGCAGCACCACATTATGTGAAGAGGCAGATGAACCCCAAAACAAAGATGGTTTCAGAGACGGAGAGACAGGAAGAGAAGCGAGAGACAATCAAAGGGAAGGTGGGCAGGTAAGAGACTCTATCTCAAGGGTAACTCCATCGCATCCACCTCAACTGTCAGTACCAATCCTCGTCTGATGAGTTTTCCAGAGAGAACGGCACTCTGGATTGTCATCAAGGTTTCTTTTGACTCTAATCTCTCTTGAATCCCCCAGTCTACCACTTTCTCCTTAAAACTGTGAAAAAGTCATTTCATATTGCTACACTAATGCTTTATAAAGCTGTCTACTTTATGTGAAGCCGTCTACATGCTGAAAAATATCTTAAAAGAATAGTTCACCCAAAAATGAAAATTCTCTCATTTACTAACCCTCATGCCATCCCAGATGTGCATGAATTTCGTTCTTCTGTAGAACACAAAAAAATATTTTTAGAAGAAAATCTCACCTCTGTAGGCTCATAAATGCAAGTGAAGGGTGGTTAGAACTTTGAAGCTCTAAAAGCACATCAAGGCAGCATAAAAGTAATCCATACGACTCCAGTGGTTAAATCCATGTGTTCAGAAGTGGTATAATAAGTGTTGGCGAGTGTGGATGGGTGAGCAAGAGACAGACTCAGTGGGTGTGGCGTCAGGCCTCTGAGAGGTGTTTATTGTAAATAATAACAAACATAAAATGTCCAAAAAGGAGAATAAAGTGTTCATGGGGAATTAGTTTCCAAAATAAAGGGGAATCTGGCCTCCTCACGGTGCAATGGGGCACGGGTCCGGCGAAGCATCTACAGTAATTTTCACTGGACACATCCTGCTCTATTCCTGGACCTGCAAAGACGCCAGTGTGTGCACACTAGGAGATAGAAGCCAGCATCCCGAGGAGAGGCGCGCTCTGCGTTTTAATGGCAGCGTCGATGAGGCTCTACTCACATCAGGTGTGCCTCATCATCTGCTGCCCAAATGAGGCTCTTTAAGTTACTCTTTAAAAATACCATTGTGAGCGTGGCTGAAGGACGGCCCTAAGAGGCGGGGCGGCGATGACGAGAGGGAGTGGCGGGTCATTCCGCCACAGTGAGAAACAGATCGATATTTAAGCTTTCATTTTTTTTTTTTTTACTATAAATCTCTACCTTTGACCAGCCCCAACCAGTAGGTAGTGATATGCATGAAGAATGCAAAGAATGCACACCCACACCTATCATATCACTTCTGAAGACATGGATTAAACTACTGGAGTCGAATGGGTTACTTTTATAGTGCCTTTATGTTATTTTTGGAGTACTGGCCACCATTCACTTGCATTGTATGGGAATTCAGAGCTGAGCTTTTCTTCTGAAAATATATATTTTTTTGTGTGTGTGTGTGTTCTGCAGAAGAAATATAGTAATACACATCTGGAATGGCCTGAGGGTGAGTAAATGATGAGAGAATTTTCATTTTTGTGTGAACTGTTCCTTTAAACCAGCCTAACATGGTTTTCTGGTCTTAGCTGGTCTCGCATCCTGGTCAGCTTGTCTGGTTTACTCTTTTTAGAGGGGTTTTGGCCACTTGTCAGCTGGTCAGGTAGGGAGACCAACTAGACCAGCTAAAGACCAGCTTGGCAAGGCTGGGAACTAGCTAGACCAGCTTAAACCAGCTAAGACCAGCAAACCATCTTAAGCCAGTTTAAGATGTTGTTTCAGCAGGGAATAAAGATAAAATTGATGCCCAGAACTCTGATACCAAGCCAACACTGAGAGTGAACCAAGAACAAACTGCATATAACATTGAAGATAATATTCTCACTTCCACCACTGAGTGCTTGTTATATCATCTAAAGTACACATAAGATGGAAAACAGTATAACAGACTGTACATTTTATGTCTAGTCTCGGGAATGATTTTGTAGGGCTGTAAGAAACACTATCTTGCTTGATTGAAATCATTTCCCCTTATGACAGGAAATTATATTCAATAGTCATTGATAGGCTAAAGATAGAAACACGACTGCTGTTTGTGTCTTGATGCCTGCAGTAGAAATCTGTGATGCATTTAGGCTCACTTTAAAGTCAAACAAATTCAAATATGGACAGAGAATCAAAAAACATTTTAAGAGAAACTATTGCCTAAAAGCATAAAACAGCAAGCTAATCTCTTGAGTCCAAGTTTGATGTGTAAATTACTGTTGACGGTGATGACTTTCCAAACTGGCACATATCCAGTGATCAAAGCTCAGGTGGTTGAAAGCAACCGTCTAGAAACAATTTTGTTTCACAGAGTCAAATCCAGTTGAGAAGTGGATCTAGCGGACTAGCTTTATCATATTCTTGATACTGATAAGCACTTGCTTGTAATAAACCACCTTTATCGTAGATAAAACCAGAAGTATGTTTTTACACCAGTCCTTTAGATTTAATCTCCACAGAATACTTTTTTGTCAGAACTGTGGCATGGCAGTTAGTGCACATGCTGTGACGCATTGATTGTGGTGCTCACATAGGTGACATGAGTTCGATTCCGGCTCTCTCCACATCATTTCCTGACCTCTGTCTGCTCTCCTCTCAATAAAAGTGGAAAAAGGCAAGAAAGTAAAACATTATTTGAGCCAGGGGCAATTATGTGAGCTTTGCCATTTATCTGCCCTTTATGAAATGTTGTGTCTCAGCAGATTATTTCTTGCCTAAAGCGAAGAGGTCATGTATTCTTTCTAGGAATGTCATAAAACATTGATACATTGATTATGGATCGGCACATTATTTTCTCAATCCGTTTTTGATGCATCAACATATTGACATTAGCCAACATTTAAATTAAAAGTCTAATTTGTGTGATTTTACAATTAATTGTCAGTTGGCCTCTGTTTAATGTAGTCCGGTGCAATAGCTTTGGGAGACCACAAGGGGGAAATATACAATTTACTGTCCTTGAATAATGTAGGACACATCGATACGGTGCAGGTGGCAGTCCTAAATTGAGAATCTAGTCACCATACATACAAACGTTACGAAGGTTTTTGTACTTCTTCAAGAATGAACAAAGTAACGATGAGTTTGCAGATGTATGAAACTGGTGTAACTGCACAAACTAAGCAATTAGAAATGTCAACTTTTAATATGCAATTTCTCTGTATGTAGCCTTGAATAGGTTTCATCATTTATATCATCCAGTGTTGGCTAGAGCAAATATGTCCTTTGATAATGATTTGGGTCGAATTTAATGGAAAACTATGAAAGTTGCGCTCCATGGCGCTGCAGAATTTTGAGTAACCTCCGGAGTCATAGCTGGGCGCAGCTGACAGACGCCGAGCAGCAGCTGTGGTGTGCTTACCTTTATAGAACATAATTGTTTCTAATTTTAGAATGTGCCATTGTCGTTCGCCAGACGCGTCCGGTGTGCGACCTTCTTGAAGTTACCCTGGTGTTCAAACTTTACCAAAGTGAGAAATAACTTGAAGAGACAAACTGACAACAATTAGCCCTATTTATATCTGTAAAAATGCCAATATATATCGTTAATCATCTGGAAAATTTTCTGATTATCGATGCGTAAAAAAGGCATCAATCCCAAGCCTATTGACAATATTTGACATGTTAATAAAACAATGAATATTGCATCTGTTTGTCACTAGATGTATAACACTAATAGGATGTATATGGTTGCTTTTTATTTGTGATTTCACTGGAGTGGAGAGCATTCAGGTCAGAGATGGAGTACATGTCTAGGAGCACAGTGCTCCATGCCAAGCATTGCTGCTTGACGTCACCTGTGTCTAAGATAGGGTCCACCACTGACTAGAGAGAAAGACAAAACTTAACATAACAAAAATTTAAAATATTTAAATGACATTTATGGGGATGATTCACAAGTCAAATAACCACCGATAGCTTATGCTTCTGTTTTTAGCAAATATGAAAAGAGATCATCTGATCACAGATTTTGAAGCATGCTGACAGCTGAATTTTAAAGGTGCCAGAGATGAAAGACATGGAGACAAAACCCCCCTAAATAGAGTCTGCAGTGGCTTCATTTTGAGCAGGTACTGTATTTTATAAAGTAATAAAAATCAAAAAGCACTTTGTCTCTTACCTGTGGGTGTTGGTAAACTTGGCGACTCCCCCAACACCAAGCGAACTCTCTTAGCGTGCGTCTTGCCCTGGTAATGCGACTCAGCCACAATTGCAGATGTGAAAAACATGTTACAGAGTGTACAGCATTTGTTTCTGTCCACCTCGTTCTCCGCACTGTCCTACAGACACAAAATACAGAACACATAGTACCCGTCACATATTCCCTGTTGTTTGTTTTGACTTTTATGTTGAAATTCTGGTTTAGTTCCCTGTTAGTTTTGTAGTCCTTTCTAGTTTCTTTTCATGATTGGTTTTCCCCTGATTGTTTCCCCAGGTGTTCCTCGTTCCCTTGTTTTCCCTTGTGTATTTAAGCCCTTGTTTTCCCCTGGTTTTTTGTCAGTCTTCATCTGTATTATGCTATGCTTTGTTCCCTGTGTTTTGTTTCATTATGTTCTGAGTTACCTGGTTTACTTTTGTTTTATTAAAAAAGGCAGCATTTAGATCCTCATTCCTCGCATGTCTCGTCACAGTACCACAAGCACTTCTCTAATGCAAGTGTTAAGATGCAATTTTCACACAAAGGGAAACATTGTTGCATTAAGAAAAATATCCGATATGTTGGTGTTTCTTCAACTTTGGGTAAAGTCACGTTAACATTTTTTTCACACTTTTACAAAGTTTATTTGTCTACTGACAATGTTCAACCCCTGCGAAAAGATCCAGTATTGCTGGTCACCAGCTTATATTGTGTTTTATGTGCTGATTCCCCAGCATGGCATGCTGGTGACCCTACCAGGCTTCTTAATTAGCTAACCTAGCTTCACCTGAAAGACCATGCTGGTCAACCAACTTCATCAGCTGGGTTTTGCTGGTGAAAAGCATGTCTATGCTGGTCAATCAGCTAGACCAACACCAAACGTCCTGGTTACTTACGTAATCTCCGTTCCCTGATGGAGGGAACAAGATGTTGTGTCGATGTAGTGACACTAGGGGTCACTCTTGGGAGCCCAAGACACCTCTGGTCTTTGATAAAAGGCCAAAGAAAATTGGCGAGTGGTATTTGCATACCACATTTCGTCGTCCCTGGGTCACCCGTCTCAGGGGCGCTTCGAAGCCTTTCGCGGGTTCTTGGCGGCCGTGAGACAGGTGGCGTCTGCTTCCTGCGGTGGGCTCCACGCTGGGGCCGGGCCACAGGAGCGGGCTGCGGCAGTGCCGGTGCAGTCACCATAGGGGGACACCCTTGGCGATGAGCAGACGGGGTGCAGGATCTTGAGCCAAGCCAGAACAGGATGTGCCGGATAACCTCCATCTGCTGCTTCACCGCTGAGAACTGCTGGGCAAAGTCCTCGACAGTGTCACCGACTGGCCAACCTGGGAAATGTGGGTGCCGAGGAACCATGCCTTGTCGGCCTCTCCCATCTCGACCAGGTTGAGCCAAAGGTGGCGCTCCTGGACCACCAAGGTGGACATCGCCCGCCCAAGAGACTGCGCAGTGACCTTCGTCGCCCAGAGAGCGAGGTCAGTCGCCGAGCGCAGCTCCTGCATCAATCCCGGGGAGGAACTACCCTCGTGCAGTTCCTTTAGCGCCTTGGCTTGATGGACTTGCAGGAGAGCCATGGCATGCAGGGCGGAGGCGGCTTGTCCAGCGGCACCATAGGCTTTGGCCGTCAGGGACGACGTAAACCTTCAGGCCTTGGACGGGAGTTCTGCGGGCGTAGGTGCACCTCGAGCGCCTTATCCATCGGGGGGATTGCCGAATGGCCCTTGGCCACCCCACCATCGACGGTAGTGAGGGAGGGGAAGCTGAAAGATCGGGACCGGGCAGTAAAAGGTGCCTCCCACAACCTTGTCAGCTCTTCATGCACTTCCGGGAAGAAAGGAACGGGGCGGGGCGGGGCGTGGCTATGAGCGGCGCCGCGAGCCCAGGAACCAAACATCGAGCTGCGAGGGTTCAGGGGAGAGTGGAGGGTTCCACTCTAGCCTGACGCTCGCGGCTGCCCGGGAAAGCATGTCGTCATCTCCGCGTCAGCTTGTGACTGGGCGACCGGACCTGAAGGGAGGAGCCCAGCTGAGGCTTCCGCGTCCGACTGGATGAGCCCGCTCTCCGATGCTGCGCTCGAGAGCTCATCAACTTCGCGGGCTCCGAATAAGAGGTTGAACTCATCCGGAAGCCCGATCGGGGCAGACGAGCGTGCTGGGGAATAGGAGGTCCGTGGGGGGATACCCGGCGGAGGTGGTCCCATTGGGGTCCCCAAATCGCCCCCAGTGCTAGCCGTGCTGGCCTCATACCTGTGGGTAGAAGGACCGAGGCGGGGAGCCTCTGGGGTGGCTTGCTTTCTTACGAATGTAAGCCGCGACCGCATCGTTGCCATGGACATGTTCTCGCAATGAGTACATGACCCATCCATGAACGCTGTCTCCGTGTGAACAGCACCCAGAAACGAAAGACAGCGATCATGGCCATCAGAGGGCGAGAGATAACGAGCACAACCAGGAATAACACACAAACGGAATGTCATCTTTAAAAAGATGCGTCTTTAAAAAGACGTTCCGTGTGTGTTGCTCTTTTAGAGAAATATACTCTTTTATTTCTGCCGAAACGCCCAGGGGTGTTCACTGCAGTGCACAAGTGCAGAGGTGGGAGAAGCTGCTGAAATGCGCCGTCAGATCCAGCAGAGGTGAATGAACAGCCATGGGAATTCAGCTCAGTGAGCATCGACCGTTCGGCTCCGAAGAGAAAATCTGAATGAGTGGTTGCATACCAGCTCCTTTTATACCCATATATCCAGGGGAGTGTATGCAAATATCACTCACCAATTTTCATTGGCCTTTTATCAAAGACCAGAGGTGTCTTGGGCTCCCAAGAGTGACCCCTAGTGTCACTACATCGACACAACGTCGAGTGAGTGACAGATAAGGAACCAGCACTAACCAGAATTAACAAGCTTAGACCAGATTTGGAATTGCATGCTGGTTTTGCTGGATGCTTTTTTTTTTTTAGCAGGGACAGTGTATGTACATGCATAACAGGAGATTTATGTGTTTTTGTTTGTTTGTTTGTTTTTGTTTTTGAAAGTCAGGAAAATTCTGTATTGTGTTTCATAGAATTCCATTATGGAAATTAAATTTTTTACATTTTGTTTTTTTTAAATGACCGACTCCTTACAATACAAATAAATAATATTGTATTATAACTTTTTTCATAACTTGAAACACTGGAAATGACTGCCAATAAAAAAATATTCTGCTCACAGGTGATATTATTGTTTTCTTTAAACTATTGTCTCATATTTATTCTCAAACATGCTCTTCACTGACACTTTTGTTGACTTGGTTTAACAAGTACACTAACTTAAAAAAAATAGGAGCAAAATAAAAATAATTTTCACTGAATAAATATTCATTTTATTTCACCCTTTGTTTAGATTATCTTGGTTTTAAACATGTAATAATCATTTTTACATGTTTTTCAAAATTATTTTCATAATTTAATATTGAAAGCCTGAATGTGGACAAGGCTAAAACAATAAAATAAATCTTATATTAAACATTAAAAGCATTTGAAAAGTACCTAAACTAATCGATTAAGGCCTTATAAAAAGTTTCTAAGTCAGTTGTAATGTACCTTTATATAAATAAGAGAAAATCAACCCCTGTGACATGAAAGGGCCCATTGTTGTAGAAACACTCATGTATGCACACAAATGGTATGGCCATGGTTCTAGGGTTTTTTTATTTTCTTTGGGCATGGTATCATCATAATACATTGTTTTGTTTGCTTGTTTGTTTGTTTTTTACATATACTATGGCAAAACCACAGTATTATTTAAAGTACAAGGAAGTACCATCTAAATACCATGGTACACAAATATGGTAATCGTTTAGTACTATATCAAAGTACAATGATAATATTACCTGATGGTTATCACATATCATTGTTCAATATATGAGAATGAGTAATGAGTCTCATTTAAATAAAAATAAAGGAAAATAATCACTTGCAGAAGTGATAATATATAATTTAATTTAATAGGGACAGTTTCTCATAAATCCTTTAGAAAGACTACACATTAAATCAATAAAAAATTTTAATAATGCATTCCTGGTGCATTTATTTTTAACAGAATTATTGCTCCAGTGATTTCTTATAAACAAATTCAAATGGACTACATGAAAACAAACACAAACAAAAATATTAAGCCAGTCTGCTCTAACTTTCAACCATCTATCAGACAAATTTTGGATCCAAATACAAATCCTAGAAGCCAGAAGATATTTTGGCTCAAACAGAATATTCAAATGTCCGTAAAAACACACGAGCACACACACACAAGCAAATTTATGGCCACATTCTGAGTGCTGCAAGCTGCTGCCACTGGCTTGGACTGTCCTTCTCGTCTCAGGAGACAGGACTGTGGATTATGGGGCCACTATCATTTCTAGCACAGACGGGGCCCTTGGCGTTTTCCCAACCCCCCTGCTGTGAGTCAGGTCCTGGCCCAGTCCAGCAGGAAAGAGGTCAGCTTTAAGTAAACCAGGCACAAAGAGAAGCCAAGAACTGTCCCAGTTCATTGACCTGCCTCTCCAAGAAACAGTCTAGCTTTTCATCTCTTATAAACACAAAAAAGATAGTCACTAGAAAGCACAAAACACCAAACGCTCTTTAGAGTATCCTTTAGATAACTTATATAGGTCAGTGTGGGGAAAAAACCTGTGAAATGATCAAGGAAACCACACGGAGGGCGCAGGGGTTAAATAATACATTAAATATATTAAATAATACATATGAGAGTCTAAATACAGACAATCAGTGATATTTAAAGTACTGAAAAGGTGTTAGGGTGAGATACACTACCGGTCAAAAGTTCTGAAACACTTACTCATTCTTTATTATAATTTTTTTCACATTTTAGAATAATAGTAAAGTCATCAAAACTATGGAATAATATAAATGGAACTATGGGAATTATGTTGTGACTAAACAAAATCCAAAATAAATCAAAACTGTGTTATATTTTAGCATCTTCAAAGTAGTCACCCTTTGCCTAGAATTTGCAGAAATGTACTCTTGAGTTTTGGACTCAAGATGGCGCCGAGTATGGCTGCTGCGTTGCGAGCTCCGACACAACTTAGCAATGGTTTGTTTGTTTTGTTTACAATTCTTATGTTTCTTGTCTTGGATGTTGCCTGCCTTATTGTCTACGACAGACAAACACTTTTGGACATTGGCTCAGCGATCTCACACCGTAAACCGGACTTCACATTCCTCAATGCCGACCCGCTGTTTACAAACACGCAAGCGGAGCCCTTTGTCTGGGCAGCACGGCCGCGGAAACGCAGGAGGAAAAGGGGAAACAGAGCCGGCGTTCTCATCAGAGTAAGACGCCGCGCAAATCGACCCCCGCTACCCACTATTCTACTGGCAAATGTTCAGTCTCTGGATAACAAGCTCTGCGAGCTGAAAGCGCGGATCTCTTTCCAACGAGAGACGAGGGACTGCTGCGTTATCTGCCTTACGGAAACTTGGATGTCTGCGGAGATTCCAGACTCAGCCATTGAACCCGCGGGGTTCTCCATGCTCCGAGCGGACAGAGCGAAAGACCTCTCAGGTAAAACTAGAGGAGGTGGTGTATGTTTTATGATCAACAAATCCTGGTGTGATCAGAGGAACATACATTCTATCAAGTCTTTCTGTTCTCCTGATCTGGAATTTCTTATGCTTCTGTGTCGACCATTCTGGCTACCGAGGGAATTCACAGCGGTCATTATCACTGCTGTGTACATCCCCCCACAAGCCGACACAGACCGGGCACTCAAGGAACTGTATGGGAGTATAAGTGAGCAGGAAACCGCGCACCCTGAGGCCGCGTTCATTGTGACCGGGGACTTTAATAAAGCCAGTTTAAAATCAGTCGCACCAAAATATCACCAGCACATTAGTTTCAACACACGAGGGGACCGGGTTTTGGACCATTGCTACTCTCCGTTCCGGGATGGCTACAAATCCCTCCCCCGCCCACCATTTGGAAAATCGGACCACTCTTCCATTCTGCTTCTGCCCGCTTACAGGCAGAAACTGAAACAGGAAGCACCCACCCTCAGAACGATCCAGTGCTGGTCGGACCAATCAGACTCTACGCTACAAGACTGTTTTGATCGCACGGACTGGGAGATGTTCCGGTCCGCCTCTGATGACGACATCGAGCTTTACGCTGATAGCGTAATGTGCTTCATCAGAACGTGTGTAGAGGAAGTGATTCCGACCAGAACTGTGCGAATCTATCCGAATCAGAAGCCGTGGATCAACAGCGATGTTCGCGCAGCACTTAATGTGCGGACCTCCGCTTTTAATTCCGGGAACGCGGAGGAGCATAAACAAGCCAGTTATGCCCTCCGAAAAACTATCAAAACAGCAAAACGCCAGTACAGGAGTAAGATTGAAGGACAGTTTAACACCACCAACTCTAGAAGCATGTGGCAGGGAATTAACATCATCACGGACTTTAAAGGGAATAAAAACTCCGCCATGAACACCGCTGCCTCTCTACCGGATGAGCTAAATACTTTTTATACTCGTTTCGAGGGAAATAACACCGCCCTCGCGGAGAGAGCTCTCACGGCCGAAGCTACAGAGGTTAGTTCACTCTCTGTCTCTGTAGCGGATGTAACCCGATCATTCCGACGGGTGAATATCCGCAAAGCCGCGGGTCCAGACGGCATTCCGGGCCGCGTCATCAGAGCGTGCGCGAACCAGCTGGCTGGTGTTTTTACGGACATTTTCAACCTTTCCCTCTCTTTGTCTGTAGTCCCCACATGCTTTAAAACATCCACCATTGTGCCTGTTCCAAAACAATCGAAAATAACTTGTTTAAATGACTGGCGTCCTGTTGCTCTGACCCCCATCATCAGCAAATGTTTTGAGAGACTAATCAGAGATTACATCTGCTCTGTATTACCACTCAATCTTGACCCGCTGCAGTTTGCTTACCGTAACAACCGCTCCACTGATGATGCCATTGCATCTACAATACACACTGCTCTCTCCCACCTGGAAAAAAAGAACACTTATGTGAGAATGCTGTTTGTAGACTACAGCTCAGCATTCAACACCATAGTGCCCTCCAAGCTAGATGAGAAACTCCGGGCTCTGGGCTTAAACAGCTCGCTGTGCAGCTGGATCCTGGACTTCCTGTCAAGCAGACGCCAGGTGGTTAGAATAGGCAGCAACATCTCCTCATCACTGACCCTCAACACTGGAGCCCCGCAGGGCTGTGTTCTCAGCCCACTACTGTATTCCCTGTACACACATGACTGTGTGGCAACACATAACTCCAATGCCATCATTAAGTTTGCTGATGACACGACGGTGGTAGGTCTGATCACTGACAATGATGAAACAGCCTACAGAGAGGAGGTGCACACTCTGACACACTGGTGTCAGGAGCACAACCTCTCCCTCAACGTCAGTAAGACAAAGGAGCTTGTGGTGGACTTCAGGAGAAAAGACAGAGAACACAGTCCAATCACCATCAATGGAGCACCAGTGGAGAGAGTCAGCAGCTTCAAGTTCCTGGGTGTCCACATCACTGAGGAACTCACATGGTCTGTCCACACTGAAGTCGTTGTGAAGAAGGCTCATCAGCGCCTTTTCTTCCTGAGACGGCTGAGGAAGTTTGGAATGAACCGCTACATCCTCACACGGTTCTACACCTGCACTGTGGAGAGCATCCTGACTGGCTGCATCTCCGCCTGGTACGGCAATAGCACTGCCCACAACCGCAAAGCACTGCAAAGGGTGGTGCGAACTGCCAAACACATCATCGGAGGTGAGCTTCCCTCCCTCCAGGAAATATATACAAGGCGGTGTGTGAAAAAAGCTCGGAGGATCATCAGAGACTCCAGCCACCCGAGCCATGGGCTGTTCTCACTGCTACCATCAGGTAGGCGGTATCGCAGCATCAGGACACGCACCAGCCGACTCCATGATAGCTTCTTCCCCCAAGCAATCAGACTTCTGAACTCTTGATCTCCCACGATCAAAATACATCATCCCTGCACTTTATTACTCTTTTATCTCACACCGGACTGTCATAAATTATATTACTGTCATTATATTATGTCTCTCTTAACAACTGACTATCAACCGACAGCCTGAATGTCAATACAGTACAATACTGTACATTCTATATATATACTTTTTTCATATATATTTTAATTTTTATTGAATAATGTGTATCTATATAGTATCTATATAGTAAAAAACAAAAAAAAACAAAAAAACAAAAACAGCATATTGTATACTGTGCAATGTATGTTATTATTGTATATTGTTGAGTGTAATTGTGTATAACAGATGTTTAAATTGTGTTGTGTTAATTTGATGTTTTAAGTTGTGTAATTATGTATAACAGATGTTTAAATTGTGCTGTGTTAATTTGATGTTTTAAGTCGAGTTTAATTATGTATAACAGATGTTTAAATTGTGCTGTGTTAATTTGATGTTTATTGTAGATTGGCGTATGTCTCATCACTGTCACGACTGCTATGTTGATCGGAACTGCACCCAAGAATTTCACACACCATTGCACTTGTGTATATGGCTGTGTGACAATAAAGTGATTTGATTGATTTGATTTGATTTGACATTTTCTCAACCAACTTCTTGAGGTATCACCCTGGGATGCTTTTTAAACAGTATTGAAGGAGTTCCCATCTATGTTGGGCACTTATTGGCTGCTTTTCTTTATTATTTGGTCCAAGTCATCAATTTATTTTAAATTACATTTTAGTTTTATGATGAAATAAATGAATATGGTGGCACAATTATATTTTTGTCTACAAAACTAATTTCAAACATTTAACCATACGCCTTCAGATCAAAAGATTTTTAAGATCATGGGAAACATTTCAGTCAAGTAGTGTATATCAGGTGGTTCACAATGCTCTTTTATTCCATACAATAAAAGTGAATGTGGAAAGTTCTAAAAATGACACACACACACACACACACACACACACACACAAAAAGCACCACAAAATTAATATAGAAGTGGTATGTATGACTTATTCACTTTTCACCAAGTTTTTAGTGCCCATTCAATAACTTTGTGTGAGGAACAGACAGTCGTTATTCACTGAAAATCCTCCCCTCCATCATAACAAAAAAACACATTGTCATTATTGATGTCAGACCGTCTTGATGCACAATATTTGACTGCACACAAATGCAACTGAGATTTGAGGGCTACAGTGGAACATTTTCTGTGAATAAAGACTTAAATTTCTGTTCCTTACTCAAATCTATTGTATGGGTTCAGAAAACTTGAAATATAGCGCAAAAGTCATATGGATTACTTTTACGATACTTTTATGGTGTCTTTTTGTAGCTTGACAACACCAGTCCCCATTCACTTTCATTGTATACAAAACAGATACGTTAACATTCCACTAAACATCTCCTGTTGTGTTCACGGTAGGAAGAAAGAAAGATTTGGAACAACATAAGGGTGAATAAATAATGACAATTTTAATTTTTTAATTTGAATTATTCCTTTTAATAATGCAGATGGGGCCAGCTCAATCCGAATCAGACATTTAAAAATAAAACATAAAATATTTTCATTCCAAAGCACACAAAATTTCAGCACAAGAATGTTGTGCAGTATTTTTGTCAGTCTCAGGCCAGGTTTCATATCTCTGCATTCTACTCGACATTTTTGCACTGAAACAGAGGTGCAAACCAAGACTCAGGTGAGATGCTTCATCAGCACAATATCTGTACAAGAGAAAGCCATCTCCTTCCAGTGGAAGGTGGGAGTTTAGTGTCTTTTTTTCTCCCTGTATCAATCTATTTCTCTCAATTCTCACAAGCTCTTTGCTCTCGCTCTTTGTGGATATTCTGTCAAATGAATATCCAGACAGCTCTTTCTGTCACGCTCCCTTGGGCCTCCTTGAATTTCATCGCCTGTGATAAAATCTTTATTGCCATTGCCAGCTCTGCTCTTCCTTACCTTGTTCTCTGAGTCTGAAAACCCAGGCAATGACTAAGACATCATGTTAAACTAACGTGTGTCCAGACGGCAGGTCTGCTTCCTTTTTCATTTACAGTATATATATTTATACTGTATATGCAGTATATATATATATATATATATATATATATATACAGTATGTACAGTATACAGCACTGGTAAAAAGTAAGATACCACTGCAAAATGATCAGTTTCTCTGGATTTACTATTTATAGGTATGTGTAAATGAGTCAAATTAACATTTTTGTTTTATTCTATAAACTACTGACAACATTTCTTCTCTAAAAATCTTGTCATTTAGAGCATTTATTTGCAGAAAATGACAACTGGTCAAAATAACAAAAAAGATGCAGTGTTTTCAGCCCTCGAATAATGCAAAGAAAACAAGTTCATATTCATTTTTAAACAACACAATACTAATGTTTTAACTTAGGAAGAGTTCAGAAATCAATATTTGGTGGAATAACCTTGATTTTCAATCACTGCTTTCATGTGTCTTGACATGCTCTCTACCAGTCTTTCACATTGATGTTGGGTGACTTTGCAGTAAATCCAGAGAAACTGATAATTTTGCAGTGGTTTCTTAATTTGTTCCAGAGCTGTACATATATTGTTTTTAGTAGATAGCAACAAGACTACAAGGAGAACAAAAAGTCAGCAAAAGTCTCCTGCTTCTCAGCTTTTTTTGAGAACAATCTTAAGAAAAATACCTTTTAAAGTCACTGTACTTGCATGTTTTGTCTTTATTTTCAATATAATAATCCTTATATTCAGTTAGCTA